>NW_011357549.1:0-1829 GCF_000735185.1 Notothenia coriiceps | reverse complement strand
TATTAATCATTTTCGGCCTTTCGGCATTCGGTTTTCGGCCAACTGTTTCCTATTTTCGATATCGGTTTCGGCCAAGAATTTCCCATTCGGTGCACCCCTAGTCTGAACTACAGAATGTAAATAGCTTAGCGTTGAACTTTAGATCTTACTTTTTGAGAATAGAAAATTGCCTTTGTTTGTTATTTGAGGGATCCCTTGCTATGCTTACTTCCGGGTTGAAAACTACGTAATTCATACACAACTTAACACCAATTGGGTCTTTCACCAGCTCTCTAAACTCTTTGGGAACTTCCCAATGAAAAAAAACCATGTCTCTGCTCTAAAAGTTGATCCAGCCAACTTGTCTCTGTTCAGTCCTTTCGCTCTTCTTTCTCCTTTGACTGAAACAGTCCAGGTAATTCAGCAGAACGATCGTGTTGTCGATTTCCACTCTGGGATTCAAGGCATTTGTAAAAACCTCCCGTCCGTCAAGAGTCCCTCTCCTGGCCTCCAGCATGCGTTACATCCAACAGCAGCAATGTGATGGCAATATATATATATATAGGTGGCGCTTAGAGACGAGTCCTTAAGCTTCTGTTTCCTCTCCAACAGCCTCATTATCCATGTTTATATTTGCCAACAGCTCGAGACTGGATTCACGATCTGACAGCTGTGAGACAATGACAGAGAAAGAGACACTTCAGAGCCGAGATTAAAACGTTGAAAACTAGTTACTAGTAAAAGCACCACTACACTATTGTCAAAATACTTCATTACAAGTCGTGCATTCAAACTCTTACTCAAGTGAAAGTATCATGAACTAAATGTACTTCAAGTATACACTCGTGCAGGAAATTGGCCTTTATATGTTTATAATTATATTCATATATGTGACATTTCTAGATAGTATTGCTGCATCGATTGTACTGCTAATAAACCTCTGATTTATTCTTGTAAAATATTTTTAATAATTTGACTCGTTTGTGACTTAAAGGTAGTTTCACTTTTAGAGATGCAAGTGGCTAGAGCTGTTTAATAAATGCAGTGGAGAAAAGTACAAATGAATTCCGTTTTAAATGTAGTGGAGTAGAAGTATAAAGTAGCTCAAGATTATACTAAGGTACAGCAGAGTCCTGCATCGGGTCGGGTATCCGCGGGTACCCGACGGGTGACCCGCAAAAAAGGTGATTTGCGGGTGGTATTTTTTCAAACGCTTTTTTCCGGGTTCGCTTCTGGGTAAAACAAAGATGATGCGGGTCGGGTTGCGGGTGTTGCATAATAAATATAAATAATAATAATAATTTAGTTTAATGTTTAAATCCTCAGACCTCTCCCCCGCGGGACCGAGCATAATCATAACCTCTGCAGCGCATCTATCTGCTGCTGAGCGCGCCACATTCTGAATGGCTGAGGTGAAGCTCTCTAGCGGAGAATACAGCATTTTCAATAACTCTTCGTCAAGAGCGAAATCCAACGTCTGGGAGGCTTTTGGTGTCATCCTAGATGGAGAGAATAACCAACCTCCCACGCTTTTTGAGCCAAATATGCAACTGCGTGTGTTAATAATTGCACGTTTTCACTGCTTATATATATGCGGGTTCGAGTCGGGTTGCGGAACTTGTGCCGGCGGGTCGGGTCGGGTTGCGGAACTAATTGGTAATATGTGCGGGTAGCGGGGCGGGTTCGGTATTGCACGTCGCGGGTGCGGGGCGGGAGCGGGTCCTGAAAATCAGACCCGTGCAGGACTCTGCCGAGGAGTCGAGAAGTCGAGGAGGGGAAATTTGAGTATTGAGAAGCCTCTCGTGTGAGGAGGGATGCTACTTACGTGTGTACGATGTCTCAACGACTAA
>NW_011357548.1:0-6654 GCF_000735185.1 Notothenia coriiceps | reverse complement strand
TGTAGTATCTCTACTTTAAAGAGTTCTCTCCTGCTGATGTTCAGGTGTATATCAGTATGTAGTGTCTCTACTTTAAAGAGTCCTCTCCTGCTGATGTTCAGGTGTATATCAGTATGTAGTGTCTCTACTTTAAAGAGTCCTCTCCTGCTGATGTTCAGGTGTATATCAGTATGTAGTGTCTCTACTTTAAAGAGTCCTCTCCTGCTGATGTTCAGGTGTATATCAGTATGTAGTGTCTCTACTTTAAAGAGTCCTCTCCTGCTGATGTTCAGGTGTATATCAGTATGTAGTGTCTCTACTTTAAAGAGTCCTCTCCTGTCGATGTTCAGGTGTATATCAGTATGTAGTGTCTCTACTTTAAAGAGTTCTCTCCTGCTGATGTTCAGGTGTATATCAGTATGTTCTGGAAGTAAACAAAGGAGTCCAATGGAGGCGTTTCAGGCAGAGAAACTCAGAAAACAGAATAAGGCCTCTTTAAACTCAGTGGTAATTTCGATCATTTCTTATAGAAATATATTAAAGCTCAAGCATAGTGTGTATAAGATACACTATATCAAGTTTTTTGCTCTTAACTTATAATTAAAAATTCACTATATAAGCCACTTTGGCTGCAGGGGACACTTTGTCATCAGCGTCTGATCTGACAGCACTTTAATCCAATTGGGGACAAGCTGGAGGATTTATTAATTTGGGAATGCAAAAACAATAGGGTGAGCGAAATGAAAAAAGGGACCTCTGACCTCTTCAGTCTGGAGTTCTGCGCTGGGCTTTAATTCAGCCGGATGTCACTCTGCGTGTCCTCATCTGACTTATCCGTCTCAATTCATTTACTAGGATAAATTAAACTATAAAAGAAAAGCGTACACATTTATGACCTCCATGTTGCTGCTTCAGAAGACAGTTTGAAAGATGCTTTTTGTGGGCTTTTTCGGCAGCTATAATGTCATTCTTTCTTGGGAGCTGACACTTCCATTTTGTATGTTTTTAATTGACCTTATTAAGAAGAAGTCTGTTTTAAAGTTGCTCTCAGTTGTTACAGAAACAGCAGGCTTCCTGACAGAGAGGAAGCGATGGCAACACATTCTGGTTCTGGACTAATCATCAGTTTGATCAATTTTAAACTTGGCCATAACATCAATAATTTAACTGTTATTTCAATCAACTCATTTGCATTTACTAAGTGCTAAGTTACCTTGTGATTGACAGGTCGCTACCAAACTTTAACCGTTTCACAGTGTGTCTTTTCTTTCATGATCTTTGATAACTACAATATTTGAGTCACATGAAAATGCTCCACCTGCTTGTGTTGCTTCTGATACAATAAACCAAGAAGGCAATGGAGAAAACACAACCTTCAGAATTATCTCTTCTGCTCACGTCATATTGACGACAGCAACCGCAAGAATTCAAGGCCTTTTTGAAACGTTTTGCTTCACATTTGTTTTTCTATGTACATTGATTTTGATGCCCTGTTGTGTGTGTGTGTGTGTGTGTGTGTGTGTGTGTGTGTGTGTGTGTGTGTGTGTGTGTGTGTGTGTGTGTGTGTGTGTGTGTGTGTGTGTGTGTGTGTGTGTGTGTGTGTGTGTGTGTGTGTGTAGGATTGTGTGTGAGATGGACGCCGCTCCTGCAGACTTCAGAGCCGGTCCGGTGCAGCTGTGTGTCGGCGAGTGTCGACCAGAACTCAGAGCGCGGTCCGCACAACTCTACTCCTTCGTGGTGAGACTGCAACCACTTTAAACCACATTACTCTTTATCCGTAGCACGTACAATGTGTTAGCCTGTTCCAATTAAAGTCTGCTCTGAAAAATAATACTTTTATGATTGCCAAAAAGTATCTTTGTTGTTAAAGAGGATCATATCAGCATGTAGTGTCTCTACTTTAAAGAGTCCTCTCCTGCTGATGTTCAGGTGTATATCAGTATGTAGTGTCTCTACTTTAAAGAGTCCTCTCCTGCTGATGTTCAGGTGTATATCAGTGTGTAGTGTCTCTACTTTAAAGAGTCCTTTCCATGCTTTAATGTTCAGCTGCAGCACCTCTTTTCACCCTCTGTCTGAAACCAGAGCCCAGTCTCCTCTGATTGTTTAGCTGACCAGCTCTGTTGTTATTGGTCAACTGCTTAGGGATGTCCCGCCCCTTAGCCTATCACGTACAATGCGTTGGAGCGCTAGCCAGTAGGAGCGCGAGTGGTGGAGAGAAATTGAGAGGATTTGAGCCTTTGCAGACCATTTACATGCACTAAAACCTATAAAACACTTCAGGACCACCTAACAAATCACAACATGTCCCCTTTAAGTATTACATAATACAAAACAATGAATAGCTGCAGCAAAGTGTGCTGTACTCAGTACACGCTTCATTAAAGGGAAACAAAACACACACTTAGTTAAATTAAAAGTGATTTTCTTGCAAATGAATTGCCACAGGCTAACAGCGACGTTTTCATTCCTGCACACGGTGTAATTGCTCTGTTTCCCTACTTGTCATTTTCTTAATTCTTTCATAAACAGCACAATCCTTTCATTATTGCTTCCTGCAGAAGCGGTTTGTCTTTATGGAGATAGCATCATGAAGCTACATGAGAATACGGTCTTATGGAAACCGTTCTGGTAGTCAAAATGCATACTTCAGTCCCTGAGCAACAACTCGAATAATATATTATCAGTTTTCCTCAGATGCTGGCTTGTACAAAGTGAGAATAAAAACAGTAGATAAACAGATCAAATGCTATTGTACGGCGGGGCAAAGGAACAATCTGCTTGCTCAAATAAAAAAGTGGCGCTGCTCTCGGCAGGTAAACATTATCTCCTCACACGTTCACACACACGTTCACACACATTTCCCTGTCCCTGTCACTTGCTGTTTGATCTGCCTGCAGCTAACAGATAATCTACTTTTCCATTTGCACCCTCTCACCTTCATAATTAGCACTCCCTCAACAATTAGCAGCAGCCGCTAATTACTGCTGTTGTGTTCAGGGTGCCTGCTGCAGCCTGCATCCTGACACTCACTTCAACACTGTTCTCATAATGGCTCTGCTACTTTTCCTCACTGCTGCCTATTTTATTCAACTAATTCAAAATGAATATATACAGTCAATCAAGGTTTAATGAAAACATGGTTGAAGTAGGAGGACAGAAAGCAGGTAAAGCCATGAGACAAAAAACACAAGCTGAAGAGATTTTAACATTTAGATCAATGACATAGAATACGTCAGTAAATACCCCACTGGTGAATTTATAAACGGCGGTTGCTAACAAGTGTCTAAATGAGACGACTAAAAGTCATGACGCCCAACATTAGCCTCCTTTAGCTTAGCGGTGGTGAAGTGAAGTCATGTGACCGTGCTGTAGTTCCTTTATAGCCCAACATTAGCCTCCTTTAGCTTAGCGGTGGTGACGTGAAGTCATGTGACCGTGCTGTAGTTCCTTTATAGCCTAAAGTTAGCTTCTTACTTAAAAAATCATAAAGAGGTGTTAATATGTTGAGATGATCCCACTGAACAAAACGTGTAAGCATCATGAACGTGTGAGATTATTTTCTGCTATAACCCAAAATCACATGGAGAAATCCCATTGGCTTTTCTTATGGAGGGAGACGTCATCCCTGCACCGCTCTATATTTGAGCGGCTGGCAAAGGGCCAGCGTAAACGACAGCCTGCATTTAGTTTCTTTTTAAATGTTTGTGCACATGGAGTGCGTGTTGACGGCTGTCTGCTCGGATATTCCTCCATCTGTCTGTGTGACGGCGGCTCGCTGCCTGCAGCTGTAAACACTAGTTATTTTCAGATTGCCTTTAAAAGGCTTCACACACACACACACACACGCACACACGCACACGCACACACACACACACACACACACACACACACACTCTCAGGGACTCTAAGAGCTCCTGGTTTATCCTCTTTTCTCCCACCAGCGCTGCACTCCCCTTGCAATATGAATAACTGTAATTCTCTGAGGATCTGTGGTAAAGGTTTCAAGAGCGACCGCAGAGATGCTTCCCCTTTTTACACGAGAACATCTTTTACTCACCAGTGCTTTGTTCTTTCCTCATGTGTTTATTTCCCTCTCTTAACCTCTGGTTCTCTGTGTTTTCAGACCCCCACAGTGTTAGGTCTGTCCCCCAGCAGAGGGCCTGAGTCGGGGGGAACCAAAGTCACCGTAATGGGGGACAACCTGGGGGCCGGCAGCAGCGTCAACGTCCAGTTTGGAAACCAGACGTGCGAGTTCTTCGGGTGAGACTCTCCTCGTGAAATCTTTTATTTAAAGATTGTCCTATAAAGTGTAACGTGATGAAACACATGGTGATCGCGCTTTTGTTTAACACAGACCGTTCATGGAGAAAGGCTTCTATCACACGAGTTGGGAAGGAATTAAATAAAGTGCAAATGAAAAACACAAATTGTCCTTTGAAGAATTAGAGAATCATGTAGATGTGAGGAAGTGAATGAAGTGTTTAACTGACATGTACATTATTAAGAAACAAAAGACAGGAGCGCTTAATGGCATTTGTTTTTTTACCTTCAGGGTTGCAAGTTGTCAAATATTTCTTTTATTGAATTTACAACTTCTTCAACATTAAGGCCGTTCTCATTTCGATCGCTTGTTGAGTGAAATTGTTACTTTGGTTCTTACGCCATTTATTCTGGATTGGTTTCACAGTGCACAAATGAAATCCAAATAATAATGTTGCTGACATATTATACTAAATCAGGGGTGTCAAACTCAATTTCATCGCGGCCACATTCGCATGAAGGTTGCACTCAAATGGCCGGTTGTAACTATATAAATATATAATATATATATAAAATAATGTATTATATTAAATTATTGCCTCTGAATTGGATTATTATCGGATAGGATAATAACTTAGTAATTAACTACGTCTGAAAGCAGAAGTCCAGGGCAAATAATTGCAAGTCTCTTCAGTGTGCATGTCACAAAACGAGATGCATTGTGGGACATGTAGTTTATGGGCAACCTGCTTCTGTAACTGAATAATAAACGTATTATATTCTTTGCAAGCTCTTGCGGGGCCACATCAAATCAAGTCGCAGGCCGGATTTGGCCCCCGGGCCTTGAGTTTGAGACCCCTGTACTAAATAAATATTTGTATCTGTATTGTTCAAATATTTTGTTTTTAACATAAATTATTTTTATTTTATTATTTTAGATTTTTTTTTTTTTTTTTAAATCAATATTGCATTTTGGACCAGTGCAATAACCATATCAGAGGAAGCTAAATAATTATATTAAAGGTAAAACATTTCTCAATTAGAGTACTGTGTTGCTGCATCTGTTCTTGCATACCCTCGTGAATTACAACTACCTTCATTTTTTACTTACTTGACTAAATATACCTTCATCCCACCACCGATTAAAACCGACTAAATATTGTCTTCTGGAAGCACCCGTCACTTCAGATAAATAAAACAATCTCTGAGTCTCTTTGCATGTTTTACGTTGTACATACATCACTGTCAGGAAGTATTAGATATGCAGCACACTGAGAGCAAATGAAAGGCGCTCTTGTTCCCTGGATGAAACGTATAACTCCCATTAAAGAAGCAGCTCTATTTCACAGCGTCTCCCTCGTCTCCCTGAGAGACCCCCGAGGGGAGAGCCTCTCACAAACTTGTGTAAATCTTAATAAGGTTTTGATGACCTGCTGCATTAAAGCCTGTAATAATAGCTCCTAGAAAAGCCCGCTGCGCCTATGGAGCTTCTTCTTCTTCATCTCCCCCCCCCTCCTCCATATCTCTCTGCTCTGTTTTTAGTCTCCTCCCTTCCACTCCTCACCTCTGAATCTTTCTATTTTAATCGCGGCTCTCTGACTGTAATGTTGTAAGGTCAGCTTTAATGAGACACCAGGCTAATTACTGGGTTCTGGTTCTCCGCTGGGTTCCTGGCATTGGACGCTCTCGCTGTTAATAAATTAGGACACATTCGTGGGGGGTGAGAGGGAGGGGGGGGGGGCATAGCAGCACGGGGAAACTCTGATAAATGTTCCATGTGTAAGGGGTTTAATTACAAATCTCTTCCACACAGTTAGCTAAAGTCTTATTATTTGTCGTGGTTCATTCAGCCTCTCTGAAGAACCAGCACCTTACCGTGGTAGAGAGGTTTGTGTGCCCTGATGAACCTGGGGGCTGTGTTGTCTGGAACCTCGTGTTCCTGGTAGGGTCTCCCATGGCAAATTGGTCTCAGGCAAGGGGCCAGACTAAGATTGTTTCACAAGACCTCATAAAAGACGACACACGAAGTGAGGATACCCGGCCCGGAGGAATCCCGGGGTCCCCTTCTGGAGCCAGGCCCAGAAGGAGGACTCGTCGGCGAGCGTCTGGTGGCCGGGCTTGCCACGGAGCCCGGCCGGGCACAGCCCGAAAAGTCAACGTGGGCAACACCTCCGCTTCTCCGTCCCGCGGGCCCACCACCTACGGGAAACAGCGATGGGGTCGGGTGCGCTGCCAGAAGGGTGGCAGTGAAGGCAGAGGGTCTCGACGGACCAGACCCGGGCGACAGAAGCTGGCTTTGGGGACGTGGAACGTCACCTCTCTGGGGGGGAAGGAGTCGGAGCTTGTGCGGGAGGTGGAGCGTTACCAGTTGGATCTGGTTGGGCTCACCTTTACGCACAGCGTCGGCTCTGGAAC
>NW_011357547.1:0-2400 GCF_000735185.1 Notothenia coriiceps | reverse complement strand
CGAGGGCCACATGTGATTTTTTTTTTTTTTTTTATCTGACCAAAAGTGGATTTCTGAGTTCTGAGAAAAAATTCAGAATTCCGAGAAAAAAGTTCTGACTTTTTTTTTGGTCAGATCCCATCCAAAAATGTACATGTTGCACTTATCCTCTCCAAAGTAAAGTTAATGGCACAGATCATTTCTAATGTGATCCCTGCAGTCATTTGTTTCCACTTGTGTCACTCAGAAGCCGTGCATCAGTGCCTCCAGATTCCCACATTAACAACACTTTGCACAACGAGACGGAAACAGAGCGGTGGGAGCGAGTCTTACCTCGTAACTCTCCTTCAGAACCTAAAGACGAGGAGGCCAGACGATTCCACGACAACACAAACCAAAGAGGTGCAGAAATACAAATTACAAGACGACACAGAAAACCACAAACTCATCTCACAGCACAGAACATGCTGCTAAACACAGACAGCATCAGCGCGGATAAATACAACGTACATTCAGGGGCTATAGCACTGTGTATTTCAGTTCTTACTGCAACTATTTTTTACTTCTACGGATGATTATTATAGATGAATCACCTCATCATTTGGCATGAAGCAGGACTGCAGCATCTATTCTCCAATTTTCAATATCATTTGTTTTAACTGAGACCTACGGAAGCACTGAGAGGCAAATGTGACCCTTTTCTTTGTTTTTGGGGGTCAATTTACTAAATCTGAGCTAATTTCGCCAAAAACTGGTGAAAATCAATCAATAAATGTGCAATGATAATTGTTGTTGATATACTTGTTTATACAACTTCGAACATTTAAAGAAATATTCTTACAAGGGAAAAAAAGGCAGAATCTTTCCCCTGATTTACAGTTGGAAAAAAGAAATTCAGGAAGTCACATTTTTATATTTAAATCAGATTGAAATTACAAATGTTGTTACCTGGGTGAAAAAAAATCCTGACCAAAAAAACTAACAATCACACATCAAAACCAAAATAAATACCTGGCAAAGCCTTTTTCTCACCCGTCATAGCTCTGTTTTTGAACTGTTCTTAAGTCATGAATACAGGAGGAAAGACTATGTAGATCGATTTAGAAAATGTGTCACTAGAATTGATTTGCCTCTCATAGCTTCCGTACAGAAAACACTGTGTTATTATTGATGAAAAATCGTCAGTGCCAATACCATAGTCTTCCATTTATAGTCATATTTAAATCAAAATGAAAATGAGATTTAGATGTTTCCATATATATATTAAAAGTTTTAAGAGATGGTATTCTGTGGAACTGCAATCATTAAATTGCTTACAGCCCTAAAATAATTGTTTTCGATAAACCAACACTATAAATGTCCCCAAAATACTACGTTAAGGTAAAAGGGAAAAGGATAAGAGCAAGACATTCTGTTGAGAAATCTGAATTAAAAGAAAATCTCTGAATATTGACTTTTTTCTCAGAAACACACAGAAACAAATGTTTTTTATCGTAATATCTAGATTTTCAGTAAAATAACTGAAAATAAAAAGTCAGGATTCCGACTTTAATCAAAACATTTGGAGATTGAGACAAAAACCAAAACTTCTTCCACTTTATTCTCGGTTGTCGAAACAAATTATGCACTTTTGGTCAGATCTACGGAAGAGGACGAGGGCCAACTGTGATTTTCTTTTTTCTTATATGACCGAAAGTGGATTTTTCATTGAGTTCGATAGAATCATCAAGAAACAATAATCAGGTAATGTTGCAGTCCTTCGTCAAAGTGTACCACTAACACATCATCGTGCATCATGCAGACAATCACACACAACTCCCATTGAACACACACTCTGACACTTTATTGTTTTAGTTTCAGCTAGAGAACGAAAAGCAATCGTACCTCGAACTCTCTCTGGAAGCCGAGCGAGTCGTGAAGTTGAGACACGTGTTTCACAAAGTCTTTCACCGGGAAAGACGTCTGCTCATCTGGAAGAAAAACAAAAAACACTGAACCATGAGAGGGAGAAAACGAGGGAACTAATTCCTGTTGTGGGGAACAAACACTTTCTGTAGGGAACAAACACTTTCTGTAGGGAACAAACACTTGCTGTAGGGAACAAACACTTGCTGTAGGGAACAAACACTTGCTGTAGGGAACAAACACTTGCTGTAGGGAACAAATACTTGTGGGGAACACATTGTTGTTGTGGGGAACAAATACTTGTTGTGGGGAACAAATACTTGCTGTGGGGAACAAATACTTGCTGTAGGGAACAAATACTTGCTGTAGGGAACAAATACTTGGGGGAAAAAATTGTTGCTGTGGGGAACAAATACTTGTTGTGGAGATCAAATACTTGCTAAAAAAAGAAAGAATCCAACTTGATCTGACAAGTCAACAAATGTGTGTGCTTGCTTGTGTGTGTGTGTGTGTGTG
>NW_011357546.1:0-6453 GCF_000735185.1 Notothenia coriiceps | reverse complement strand
GCTCCACACGTTCACTCTATACGGTGTTGTTTACATTCTGTGATGCGCGAGCTAATGACGTCACGACAAGACGAGTTAACTTTTTTTCCCCTCAATTTTGTGTGGAAAAATGCGGGGATTATGCGGCCTTTTGATAAATATGCGGCATTTTAAAAATCTGCGCCATTTTGCTGATTATGCGGTAAATTCTGCGATCGCAGAATCGCGTTTTTCTGGAGGGTCTACTTAGTGAATAAAATTAGGAGTCCTAAATTTAAGACTGACACACCCATTATGTTTTGGAGTTTCTCCTAAATTCGCCAGTTAGGAGCTACTTTTAGCCCTAAGATCCTTTGTGAATACGGCCCCAGGTGTATATCAGTATGTAGTGTCTCTACTTTAAATAGTCCTCTCCTGCTGATGTTCAGGTGTATATCAGTATGTAGTGTCTCTACTTTAAAGAGTCCTCTCCTGCTGATGTTCAGGTGTATATCAGTATGTATTGTCTCTACTTTAAAGAGTCCTCTCCTGCTGATGTACAGGTGTATATCAGTATGTAGTGTCTCTACTTTAAAGAGTCCTCTCCTGCTGATGTTCAGGTGTATATCAGTATCTAGTGTCTCTACTGGGACATGTGTCCATGCTTTAATGTTCAAAAAGCTCTTTATTGTTCTCATACTGCCTGTGCTGCAGCACCTCTTTTCACCCTCTGTCTGAAACCAGAGCCCAGTCTGCGCTGATTGGTTAGTTGGCCGGTTCTGTTGTGATTGGTCAACCGCTTAGAGATGTCCCGCCCCTTAGCCTACCACATACAATAAGTTCATCCAAATGTCCCTCCTCGACTCCTCTCTCGTCTCTCCTTGGTGACTCGACCCGGAAATCGATCGGGACACGCCATGTTGAAGGACGTCCCAATCGCTTAAATACACACGGAGGAGTCGAGGAGAGAGGAGGGAGGAGGCTTCCAGAGGAGACGAGAGGGAGGATAAATGAGTGTAGACAACGCGGAAGTGTTTTCACTACTCGCGCATCAAAGCTCCGCCCCCAGCTGCACAGCCTCTGCTCACTGCAGCTGTTCTGACTGTTTAAGGAGGATCAGTCATTAAATGTTTAAAGTGCTTCAATAAAAGTAAAATATATAAATCTCTTAAACGAATGAGGAGATCATACTCTATAAAAACATTAAAGTGTGTGAAATATATTTACAAGTTCAATAATAATGTTTTGATTATAAAATAATAACTAAGGCAGGTGTGGATAAAAACCAACGGAACGTCAAACATTAAGGATATATAAAAATATGGGTAGCATACCTAACTAATCCTATTAGTGATTTGTGTCTCTTCTGTAGGAGAAATTAAATAACACCATCCAATACGAAAGTTAATCTGAAACGAGCTCTAATACCATCATTATCCCTTCTCCTTTTCGCTGAATGGTGTGTTTACAGAGACATGTTTTGTTAACAATTATTATACATTAAGTTTTGCATACCGTGAGCGGAACAAATACAAATGAAATGAATCCATCAATTATTATTATAGTTATGATTGCTTTTATAACTTTAAATGACATTTTATACCTGGAAAAACAAATACAGGACCGAAAATAATACATAGAAAACTATAATAAAAGAGATGGATAGAAGAGATGGACGAAATCATTTCAATGTGAAACTAAATCCCAGGTTTGAAGAGATTGATGTGTAGTGAAGTGCAGTAACAGGTGATAAAACTTCGCGCACCAGAAGTAAAGGGCGTTGTTTATGATGACGCTGGAGTGAACGAGGACATCCCAACTCATACCTGAGGACTCCTCTGTCCTTGTGTCTCTCGCTCGCGTCTTACGGGGGCGGAGCTAAGACGCGAGGAAGGGACACAACGAGTGAGGGAAAGGAGGAGGCGAAATAATCAATTGGGATGAACCTAATGTGTTGGAGCGCTACACACTACACGAAAAAGAAAACCCCAAAAAGCATGATAGATCCGATATACACGGGTAGTAACAAAACATTTCACGGTAAAATACTGAAACGTGCAAGTTAGGACCCTCATTTTGGATGTTATCAATGAGAAGACCCATAAAAATGACGAGGCAAGAAAGAGAACAAAAAGGGTTGAGACACTGATAGGCTGAGCTATTTATTAGGATCCGGAGTAAATTTGACATTTACATTTTTGTATTGCCCATCAAGATAGCTCCTACAATACTGGTCTATACTGGTCTATGCACATTTTTGCCATAGGTAATAATCATTTATTTCCCTTTGTGTTTACAGACAGTCTCCCTCCATCGCACCTCAGGCGAATATGTGGAGATTGAAACCCTCTTCTGTAACACCATGAGAGGCTTTGACATCGTGGAAATAGAAAGGATTCAGAACAAAGCTCTTTGGGAAGCCTTTCAGTTGTACGTATATGATTTGAGAAGATTTGTGTTTGGCATCTGAACTTATTATCCAGCTGTGATTGTGTGTGTGATATCTGGGTTTATCATTGTATGTGCTCTCTGGTTATTAAAGCCAGGCATTATAAAGAAATAAAGACAGATGTGAGCGTTCAAGCTCACGATAGGGATACAAACTACGGATGAAAAAGGTCAGTTTGGAAAACAAGCAACGTTTATTTCAAACTGAGGGCGTCAACACAAAAGGGGTTCACATGAACACCGGTCTGCTCCTCTATTTCCGGACGTGGCTTGGAGAGTGACGGTCCTCCTCTCAGGACCCAGTCTACTGCAAGAGCCCAGAACCAGGTTACCAGCATGCTTTTTACTGAGAGCCTAATTACCTGATTCTGATCAGCAGTCTGGTCTCCGGCTGAGCCACTCCCATCACTCCAGCAGCAGGCGCTCCAACCACACCCCGCTGTCACAACAGATTTTCTGGTTGCAGTCGAATAGTCCAAAAATCAGCTCCTAACGTCTATCCCTTAGTGGATAAGAGAATTCAGAAGGACTTAGGAGAAGAGACTGCAGTGCTTTAGAGAATCCGACTGCACTTTCACTATCCGACGTGTTTATGATGCGCCAGCGGACGTCATAAATGTGCGTCTGCTGCTTTGGGGAAACTATGGAAACTACAGTTTTCTATACAGCGGACTACAACATGGATGTTTAATAAGAACGACGGACTACTATAAACTCATCTAGAGACTCTGCACCGTGCTCTGATGCTGTTGCTTTATGCTTTATGAACGGGGACAACGGAGAAACATATTCTTCATGACCAAAGTTGGAATTGAAATAAAAAAGGAAAGTGAAACCTATGCTCGCCACCCTCTCCCTCCGGTCCACATTAATACAAATGATCTCAATACGTATGATTGTATGAACTATGAAAATATCTTAAAATCAATACAAATGTATTTATTATAAACGTTAGTCCTTAACACCTATCACTGTGTACATCACCATTCAAACATCTTTTAAAAGTTGAACAAACCCCACACAGCTCAGTGAAATGTTGACTTTATTTGATCATTTCAGTAAAAACTAACGTTCATATTTCTCTTTTTGATTATAATACTGATGACCGTTCAAAAGAAAGCACTTTGACAAGTTACCACATACGTTTTAAAAAGCTTAATAAGCAACGTAGATTTCATGATATCATTTCTCGGTCATAATCGGTTGTTTCCGTGAACGGCCGACTGTTGTGTGATGGCAAATGCTGCGGCTGCAAGGCATTGTGGGACAGCATTTTCTCCTCTCCTTTCGGTGAGGGAGGTCCAGTGGTTCCTAAGCTAAAGGAGGTTATAAAGGAAGTTTGAAACCTCCTTTCCTTTCATCTAGAGAATTGGAAAGGCACTTATCAAGGCTGCAACTGAGGGACTTCTGGGTCATTTCACTCGGTTAGGAAGGTTCCTAAGCTAAATGGACTATTCCACCGCAACCTCTGTGTGTAGTGGTACAAAGAGTAACGACCTGTGTCCACATATAGCACATTCTTTCCACACCCCCAACGTTACTCAGTCTCGCTTTTTACGTTAGCATGCATTCCTCAATGTATCAACTAGATTTAAATTCAAAGTCTAACTTGTTTGTTTTTTTAATAAAGGAAGAACAAACAGATGAAGGACAACAACAACGGGCACAATGTGACAGAAAAGAAGCTTTTTCATGGCACTAAATCTGAATATGTTGCCGTCATCTGTCACAAAAACTTTGACTGGAGAGTGTGTGGAGTTAATGGAACTGCTTTTGGCCAAGGTGAGATGAAGAAGTAATCATTCCTGACTTGATAACATAACGTGCAGTTGTATTAAATAAAAAAGTGTTTGCTCTTAAGAGGATGGGAGTGTAACTTACAGTAGGTTATCCTAAAATCCTACCATCACAGTGAACATGCAGACACATTTAAAGGCACAGACTATTTTTTACCCCATATCCCTTGTTATAGCTGTCCATTAGTTTTATTAAAGAGTGTTTGTTTTTGTCATTGGTTTGGTAGTACATTTAATATAATTATATAGACAAACAGGGATACGCAAGAGGATTAGGGTCACGCGCGAATAACATTTTCTTTTTAATTCTGAGAAAAAGTTAATAAACATACTAACATTTTGATTCTCTTCTCTGTCCAATCGTAGGCAGTTACTTTGCCCGGGACGCAAAATACTCCCACAGCTACACCGAGGACTCTCATGTGAAATCCATGTTCGTGTCGCGGGTGCTGGTGGGGGACTACACCAGAGGGAGCTCCAGCTACCGCAAACCTCCTTCCAAAGACAGGGGGGTCATCAACCTGTACGACAGCTGCGTCGACGATGAAATCAAGCCTTCAATCTTTGTTGTGTTCGATTCCAACCAGATCTACCCCGAGTACCTGCTGCAGTACAAGAGCACGCACCCACTGGTCTCTTTAGTTGCTGCTTCTGCACCAGCACCGAAACCAGTACCAGCACCAACACCAGTACCAGCACCGACACCAGTACCAGCACAAAGACCAGCCCCCAAACCCAGTGTCACAGGTTATCAATCTAGCACATCAACATACCAAATGCATACATCACCATACCGACCAAGTACATCATCATACCGACCCAGTACACCGTCATACCAACCCAGCACCTCCACAAACTACCCCTCAGTTAACAGAACACCCAGATTTAGTCCATCTCCCCCACCCACCCCGACCCCAAAGAAGTCGTCTGATTCCTGCGTCATTTCTTAAGGACAGGGATGAAGTGAGGGCATGATGATAATATGGAGCTTAGTGTGTGCAGAGGGCTGTGATTCATTTGGGGAATAGATTAAATATAGTAATGACAGCCGAACAGCACCCTTCAGATGGGGATAATTTTTTTGTAATCCTCTGGAGCAGAGAGAGGAGCTGTGGATTATTGTTATTGATTAATGCATCAGTGTTTCTTCGGGTCAAAAACACTCAAAATTTCACAACTTAAAATGAAAGCATTTAGTTTATTTAATAAAAGAGCACATGTTCAATTTGAAAAGTGACAGTAGATATAGATTAGTTGCAATTTGGTATATATATATATATTACAAATAAATACATTATTAAAAAAGAAAGAAATTCTAATTTCTTTGTTTAATACCTTGCATTTCAGGAGGGCTCCATTGGCGGGGCTCCGTTGGTGGGGCTCCGTCCAAGACAATGGTAGGGGAAACACTGAGGTGTTTGTTCATCGATTTTGTACCAATAAATCAATATAGAAGGAGGGCAGCGGCAAGATGACGTAATTGCAGAGCAAATCAATCGTCAAATGAAAAAAAACTTCTCTGCAAGATTTTAACACAGCCTTTTTGATTTTCCTGTTATTATTCCCCACAATTTTTTCTGTGTTTAAAACAAGCTTATGATTTGCATCTTACAGTACATCATGTTTTATTCATTAAGTCTGTTTCCATTGCACTTATTTAGGTAGGATCAACATTAATGTATGTGAAATTAAATCAGAAAAATGCTCTGGAAACGTTATACATCACAATAGCCTTTTCTCTCGTTGACTGTTATAATGAACAATATATCATACTGTATGTAGTCATCATTACAGCAGGGGGTCTGCTGCACGGCCCCCAGCCAGTAGAGGGCCACACCATCTTTATTGGGATTCAAAAATAATCCATCAAATGTAAAGCTTCTTACACTAAGTGCAAATTAGATAATTATATTATTATGATGTGTATCTACTTGTAGGTTTTGTGTGTAATTTGTCTTACTTCACATTTGCACTGCTTTTACTTTTCAAAAACCCTGCTGTTTGCAAACATAGCTGATTTTGTGAGTTTAATAAATTAAAAAACACGTCACGTGTGTGGGGGTGTGTGTGTTCCTTGGAGCTGCAGTCTCATAAGTGAATGGAGGCTCTTATTGAAATGAGGCAGCGCAGAAAAAATTATCAATACAGCTGCTGGTGCTTCCTGTGACATTAGGCCTGCAACACACACACACACACACACACACACACACACACACACACACACACACACACACACACACACACACACACA
>NW_011357545.1:0-1970 GCF_000735185.1 Notothenia coriiceps | reverse complement strand
ATTTTTTATATAATTGTATTCAATAACAGTAAGAAATTAAACAGTATGAAGTGATTTGTAAATAGGAATACAGATTTGACTTAATGTTTTCATAAATATATTTTTCTCCCAGCTTGTCATGGGACTTATTTTTACCCTCTCAAAGAACCGGAATCGAGAACCGAAAATAACTGGAATCGAAAAGCAGAACCGGAATCGTTAAAATCCAAACGATACCCAACCCTATGTGTGATGCAGTAAAATCTTACCGCTCACTTATGTTACCGGTGTCGTAAAAACCGTGGGAAAATGTAAAATACGATGGCAAAGAAGAAGATTCCAGTGGCCCCAATTTGTGTCCATTCTGGACAAGTGAAAAATGTATTCGGACAAGTAAATTGCCAAACTCACTTGTCCATGGACAAGTACTCTCTAAAAACTTTTTCTCACACTGCCTAAGACTGTTAAATACCTCATGAAATTAAGATCAAATGTAATTTATTAATCCCAATTTAGTTTTTTGTTGCAGCAGCATAAAAAAACAAACAAGGAATTTCACATGATAACAAATTAAAAGAGTAGAAGTAAACAATTCTGAAATATAAACATCTCAAAATAGAAATAAACCATTATTAGAGAGTTAAAAAATATACAGATGACCATGAAGATTAAAAAAATCTATAAACTGTCTGACAAATAGAAACTGTCTGAAAAGAAAACTGAAACTCAGTTTCTGATCAGGTATTGATTCCAGCTACGTTATGCTGACATGTCTGCAGTAAAGACGTCCTGTTCAGCTCAGGGAGGATTTTCTTTCTCCACCCCGTCTACATCTTGTTTGCGCTGCAGAGTTGCTCTCTTTGTGCCGTCATCATTTATCACAAAGACAACATTTCCCAGCAAAGCTTTTACAGCGGACCCTTAGCCCTTTGACCCCACTCACTATCAGCAGCATCCGTCATGTCCTGATATCCATCAAAGGCTGGCTGTTTGGATCTGACCTCTGACCTCCAGAGCTGCTACCGGCAGGCGGGCCTGACAACGTGTGCAATGACTAAGACTCTTTTAAATACCTCCTCAATTCCAGAGAAAACTAAATAAACATGATTTATACAAACTGGTGTGAAAACGAAAGCTACTGCAAGATGGGTGGAATACTCTTAGTCTGTGTCTGTGAGTCGTTAAGAGAGATAAAATACCATCAAGACTAAACCGAGATACCTTTGAGATGATATCACCACCGCTAAGCTAAAGGAGGCTAATGTTGGGCTATAAAGGAACTACAGCACGGTCACATGACTTCACGTCACCACCGCTAAGCTAAAGGAGGCTAATGTTGGGCTATAAAGGAACTACAGCACGGTCACATGACTTCACGTAACCACCGCTAAGCTAAAGGTGGCTAATATTGGGCTATAAAGGAACTACATCACGGTCACATGACTTCACGTCACCACCGCTAAGCTAAAGGAGGCTAATGTTGGGCTATACAGGAACTACAGCACGGTCACATGACTTCACGTAACCACCGCTAAGCTAAAGGAGGCTAATGTTGGGCTATAAAGGAACTACAGCACGGTCACATGACTTCACGTAACCACCGCTAAGCTAAAGGTGGCTAATGTTGGGCTATAAAGGAACTACATCACGGTCACATGACTTCACGTCACCACCGAAGGAACTACATCACGGTCACATGACTTCACGTCACCACCACTAAGCTAAAGGAGGCTAATGTTGGGCTATAAAGGAACTACAGCACGGTCACATGACTTCACGTTATTGGGCTCCCGATAAAGGAGGCTAATGTTGGGCTATAAAAGGAACTACAGCACGGTCACATGACTTCACGTCACCACCGCTAAGCTAAAGGAGGCTAATGTTGGGCACAAGGAGGCTAATGTTGGGCATAAAAGGAACTACAGCACGGTCACATGACTTCACGTCACCACCGCTAAGCTAAAGGAGGCTAATGTTGGGCTATAAAGGAA
>NW_011357544.1:0-4279 GCF_000735185.1 Notothenia coriiceps | reverse complement strand
GGGGAAAAAGTGTAATTTACTTTGAAGGCCGGATTTTATAACGCTGTGCATGCAGTAGGCGTTGGACTGGAAGTACCGGAGACCGTAAACGGTTTTGAAAACTTCAGATCAGAATCAAGATTTTTGCCGGAAGTCCCCACGGAGAATAACTTTGCGGTAGAACTCTTCTTTATACATCCATGGGTACAAATTCAGATAAATTTGAACACATAATGAAATATGAACCCCGGTTTGATGATTGACAGGTCACAGAACAATGGGAGCTATCTACCCTTACCCACAATTTAAAGTAAGTCACACAGACTATCTCCTCTTTACTCTTCTCGCAGCAAAATGTCAGAACAAAGTGAAAAACAAACAATGGCATAACATATTATTAATATGTCAGGTAGTAATAGATGTATTTATTTTCTTCTCAGTGTACCAGAATGCGAAGTTTATATGTTAGTATTTCTAGAAATCTCCTGGGGGAGAATCCCCCCAGACCCCTCTGGGGGGCCTTTTTATGTTATACAGTTCAACTTTGATTCCATCATTTCATTAAACCTTTTTTAAAAGCATACTTTAGTTCTGTGAAGGGATATATGCACTGTACTTCACTTTAATTAATATTGTGTGCTGAGAAGCGTATATATTACGGCGCAATTTTTTTGTTGTTGAATAGAGTGGTTCAAAATGTCGGGTCTCGATCTATTGACTAAGGAAAAAGTGGGTCCCAAGGCCTGACCAGTTGAGAACCATTGTTCTACAGAGTACAATGCCCTGGTTTTAAGTCAACTAAGGAGGCATACAAAACAGGATGAGGTTGACTGAATGTAATAAGAAAAACTAAAAGGGACATTTGACACGGGACTAAAACTAAACCAAAAAAGTAGCAGACAAAATGTACACTCCTGCTCTGAGGTGAACAGTCTCATCTTGATGATTTCTTAGTAGCTCAGTCAAAGTTGCTGTTCTTTTCTTCTTTCAATACCAGAGCCCACCTTTGTTTCCATGGCTCAGATGCCAGAGAGTGATCTGAGTGAGGAGGGAGATGATGACAAGGTCTACCTGTTCTTCAGTGAGTCCGCTGTGGAGTGCGACTGCTACAACAAACTGGTGGTTTCCCGCGTGGCCCGGGTCTGCAAGGTGAAAAAGAGTTTAGCGTGCATGCACTTATTATTTGTCGCAGGTCCATTTCCCAAAACGACCATAACATATAAACAGCACTTCCTCAGTGGCGCTCAGTCCGCTTTCCGCTGCTTGATTGTGCATCCCGTTTCTCTTTGTGTATTTTCCACTTGTCAATGTGGCATTACAAGGTTTTTTCTGTGCTCACAGGGGGATCTTGGAGGTCTGAGGACCTTGCAGAAAAAATGGACATCCTTCCTGAAGGCCAGGATGGACTGTCCCGTGTTGGAGTCTAAGCTGCCGTATATTATCCAGGACACTTACCGCTTGTGTGACCCGCAGCAGCACTGGAAGGACTGTTGGTTCTACGCCATCTTCACACCCCAGTCGTACGTTTGAATCAACAAACGTGTTTGTGTTTGAGGGAGCAGGGTCTCTTTCTCTTTAATGGGCTTTGGCACACCACTTGGCTCACATTTCTTTGTGTGTTTCAGGGATACATCAGGCCTGTCTGCAGTGTGTGCGTACCGCGTGTCAGACATCAGCAAAGTGTTTGCGATGGGGAAGTACAAGACCCCAGTCCCCGTAGAAACCTCTTTTGTTAAGTGGGTGATGTACAGCGGAGATGTCCCCGTCCCTCGGCCCGGAGCTGTGAGTCTGCCCAGAATTCAACGTGTGTGTGCGTGTGTTTAAAAACAAAGGCAAAACTCAAAAGGCAACTCTTTTTTTTTTTTTACAAGTGTCCCAGCAGGAAACTGATTCCTTTTGTATTCTGACTCCGTTGTTCTCTCTTTTCTCTTTCCTTCCCCTCTTCCCTCGCCAGTGCATAGACAATGAGGCTCGTAAAGCGGGCATAAATCAGACTCTGGACCTCCCAGACCGGACCCTTCAATTTATCAAAGATAGGCCCCTCATGGACCAAGCTATCCAGCCAATAGGGGAGAAGCCTGTTCTGGTGCGAAGGGGAGCCACATTCACACGCATCATAGTCAACCAAGTGCAGGCCGCAGACGGAGAGAAGTACCATGTCATGTTCATAGGCACAGGTGGGGGTTTCAGTTCAGCTGACAGCCACTTCCTTTCTTTATTTCCCTCTGCTGCTTTTGATATCATCACAACAGTGATAAGTGTGAGGTCATGTGTCAGTATATAAATAAAGCATATTTCTATATTTCTATTTAAAAAGAGGAAGGCACAATGCTGAAAGCAGTGAACTACGATGACGAGATGTTCATCATAGAGGAAGTGCAACTCTTCCAGCCTCCAGAGCCAATCAAGACTTTGAAATTCTCTCATGTCACGGTAATTTAAAACTCTTTCGTAGCCCTTATAAATATGTTTGCTTCTTTAAATAATTGAATGTGTGTG
This sequence comes from Notothenia coriiceps, assembly GCF_000735185.1. Lineage (NCBI taxonomy): Eukaryota > Metazoa > Chordata > Actinopteri > Perciformes > Nototheniidae > Notothenia > Notothenia coriiceps. The sequence goes on along the minus strand of NW_011357544.1, from coordinate 1,801 downwards.
TTTACTGTATATAACGGTAAAGCACCAACATCAGTGTGATGGCTCTGTGTTTCTGTGTGATGTCTCACTGTGTACAGGGTCAGCTCTATGCGGGCTCAAACTCGGGGGCAGCGCAAATACCGCTGGCCTCCTGCTGGAGGTCCCTATCCTGCATGGACTGTGTTCTAGCCAGAGACCCATACTGCGGCTGGGACAAAGCTGACGGGAAATGTGTCGTCCTTTCTGATGTGACACGGTAGGCTTCTTTCCCAACATGAAGTACATGCAGTGTCGATATCTGGTCTATCAAAACTAAATGGTCATTCTTGTATCCTCTGCTTTAGAGAAATAATCCAAAGTGTGAAACAAGGAGATGCCTCTCTGTGCCCTGATGCTGGTGAGTTAGTGTACACTACCACTTTAATAGAAATACTGTAAGAAATATTGATATTATAAGAAGTGGATGCCTGTTGCGACTTTCCTGGAAGAACTGCTGTATTAAGGCACAGCTAATGCAAACCAAACATTTTCCCAATAATGCAGCTTCACATTCAAAAGAATGTACAGCTAAAGTTTACTTTTATAATCTAGAAGTCACAGTAAATGCATTATGTTTCTACTATTGATCATCAATAATGTGTATGCAAAACATCTGTAACTGTTTTGCGTTTTTGGAGAGCAAATATGGAATTTTTAATAACCAACTCCTTTATTTAAATGTGTTTTGATGCCCCCAGTATCGTAGGAGGTGTAGCATTAACAGTCACCGACAGTAAAGAGGGTGTGGCCAAATCACACCAGAACAAAAACATGAATTACTGCCAATTTTAATCTTTTACATAACAATAATTGAGGTGTATTGTGGATTGGTAAATTTAAATTGTGTGTAAGTGAAGGACCTGTTTTGTTTTCAGATCCTGTGAAACCTATGAATAGGTCCTTCTGGCACGGAGGAAACCTGAATCTCCGTTGCCTTCCACCCTCCAACCTGGCAAAGACCAGCTGGGAGTGGGCCGGCCGGCCTCTGACCCCTTCAGCTCGCATTCAGGTTCTACAGGACGGACTGCTGATCCTGAACGCCACAGAGTCCGACAGTGGTCGGTACCGCTGCCTGTCTGTGGAGCTCTCCAAAGCTGACCAGTACACGAGCACCGTGGCAGAGTACCAGGCTACAGCCCTGTCTGACCCGGGGGACACAGGGTCTACCCAGGCTCAGACTAAAGGCCACTCTCTGGCTGGACTGCAGGTCGTAGTCGGGCTCCTTGTAGTTTCTCTTCTTGCCCTTTTGGCTTGGAACTTTTACAAAGGCCATCTACCGCTGCCCTGGAACTGCAGAAAGAAGAATACAGAGCAATCCCAAGAGACCCCCGAGCAGGGGGGGCTGAACTCCAAAGTGACCTACCAGGATGCACCGGGGCCCGTATCGACAGAGGGCAAGCCCCTGGTGTCTGGAACAAACAACGGAAGAAATAACCACACTGGAGGGGAGGCCGCTGTGGAGAATGAGGACCCCAAAGATTCTCTGCAGTTTATTGATGACGAGTACGAAAATTCAAAATGACAAGCAAATTAAATGTTCCATCCTGCGCAACTAAAGTTTGAGAAATGAACAAGAATAACGCAAACTATTTGTTAAGAGGCAGAACTACTGGATTCATGAGTTCAGCTCCAACGTTTGAGAGAAATCTCAATTTATGGGACTATAAAACATTCCAAGGGATTGAAACTTGTTTTGAGACACCTAAAGATTATGCGCATTCACACCGCAGTACTTTTCCCACAAAGGTTCATGAGAACTTAGTTCATCACAACTAAGTACAGA
>NW_011357543.1:0-1828 GCF_000735185.1 Notothenia coriiceps | reverse complement strand
GGCAGGGCGCACTTCGCACGCGCACACACTACAAAATTCCACACGCTCCGCGCTCACATTATGCTGGGCCCACGTGCCTTAGCACCGCTGCTAAGACTCCATCCTAGGGGAAACACTGAAATGTCTAAATGAAATAAACTGAAATGATTATTATTGTTAATAATTGAACAACTCAAGAGTTTAAAAATACCTGTGAATTGTGAAATGGTATGAAATATATATGCTTTTCTATAAAAGGGGTTTAACACCTATAAGGAAGTCAACCGGTGGTCTAAATTACAGTCGAACTGCTACATTAATATTGAAATATATATGGTTTGAAGGGTACATAAGTAGAGGAGGTGGGGGAGGAAGGAGGAGGGGTTGGAGAGAGGGATAGAGAGGTGGACAGATGTAATCTTTCCGGATTTATTGAGGATTAATAAAGACTATTCTACTTCAAGAATAACGCCAGACTAATTTATTGTCAGAGGAAGCACAAAGCGGCATTTATTCACCTCAGGTCATGTAAATGCTAAAGTTTGAAGGTTATCTCGATCTTGTCATGGTGATTTAATAAAAACCTTCTCTTAGAAGAATGACCCCTGAGCTCACAAATGAAACACAATTGTGTGTACAAAAAAAACACACACACGTGCACTCACAGGCAAAGAGTCCCAGTCACACACCAGCTTTGATTAATGTGTGACACGCAGAAGTCCCATAGTCTATTTCATTCCATTCTTCACCACAGAACCGCGAAACAAAGGCCTGAGATTAAACAGCTCTGCTTCACATTGACTCATTAGTCTCTCTCACTCTCTCTCCCCGTGATCTGTGTCTCACTCATTCAGGGCAAGGTCATTCAGGAGTCAGAGCAGTGGGCGCAGGAGCAGGATGAGGAGGGAAAGTAAGGATATTAGAAACGGATATGCAGAGATTCTCGCAACAGAGCTGCCATTTGCACCCTAATGATGATCAGCTATTTAGAGGATCTATTCTCATTCAAATACAGGCACTCCCAAGAGATGAAAACTAGGGGCTGCACAGAAACAGAAACATGTGTGTATTCTGTATGTACACGAGGATTTCAGGTCATACACATAAAGCACAACAACAGAAACATTATCTTATTCCCAGTGCATGATTGTTGCCTGTGTGTGGTATATGATTGCATTTGACTTTCATCACCCTGCTGAGTGTGTGTGTGTGTGTGTGTGTGTGTGTGTGAGCGCGCGCTCGTTTGTGTGTGTGTGTGTGTGTGTGTGTGCGTGCGTGTGCGTGCGTGCGTGCGAGTGTGTGTGCGCGCGCGCGTGTGTGTGTGTGTGTGTCATGTGTGTGTGGAACAATGACCCAGATGAAAACAGAGGTGTAGCACGTCAATTCTACATCCCATTTAAAAAACAAAAGATACAGAATCAGACAGGTTGTGTGTGTGTGTGTGTGTGTGTGTGTGTGTGTGTGTGTGTGTGTGTGTGTGTGTGTGTGTGTGTGTGTGTGTGTGTGTGTGTGTGTGTGTGTGTGTGTGTGTGTGTGTGTGTGTGTGTGTGTGTGTGTGTGTGTGTGTGTGTGTGTGTTTTGCATCTCCCCACATATGGAGAGTAGTCTGAATGATGAACATGATCTCTATTGCATCAGAACAATGGTGTTTCTAAATAGGACATGAGATGCATTCAGCCATCCCTCACACACTGTGTATGGGGGGAACATACGCTTGTTTGCAGGGGCTGAGGAGCACCAAGTGCAATGAGGCATCTGCTGCAGGTGATAGTGAGTGTGTATGTGTGTGTGTGTGTGTGTGTGTGTGTGTGTGTGTGTGTGTGTGTGTGTGTGTGTGTGTGTGTGTGTC
>NW_011357542.1:0-5338 GCF_000735185.1 Notothenia coriiceps | reverse complement strand
CCCTCAGACCAGAGTCCTGCACGGGTCTGATTTTCAAGACCCGCTCCCGCCCCGCACCCGCGACGTGCAATACCGAACCCGCCCCGCTACCCGCACATATTGCCAATTAGTTCCGCAACCCGACCCGACCCGCCAGCACAAGATCCTCAACCCGACCCGAACCCGCATATATATACGCAGTGAAAACGTGCAATTATTAACACACGCAGTTGCATATTTGGCTCAAAAAGCGTGGGATGTTGGTTATTTTCTGCATCTAGGATGACACCAAAAGCCTCCCAGACGTTGGATTTCGCTCTTGAGGAAGAGTTATTGAAAATGCTGTATTCTCCGATAGAGAGCTTCACCTCAGCCATTCAGAATGTGGCGCGCTCAGCAGCAGATAGATGCGCTGCAGAGGTTATGATTATGCTCGGTCCCGCGGGGGAGAGGTCTGAGGATTTAAACATTAAACTAAATTATTATTATTTAAATATATTTATTATGCAACACCCGCAACCCGACCCGCATCATCTTTGTTTTACCCAGAACCGAACCCGGAAAAAAGCGTTTTAAAAAATACCACCCGCAAATCACCTTTTTTGCGGGTCACCCGTCGGGTACCCGCGGATACCCAACCCAATGCAGGACTCTTCCCTGTGCGTAAGGGAGTGACGGGGAGGGGCCCTGACCGTCCGTCAACATGTGACGGGTTGGGAGTGAGAACGTGTTGATCCATTTGGATTAATAAATGCATTGAATGTTTATGGATGATGATGACTTATATCCTTCCACTCTGTCAATTATCAACTACGAATAAATGATGTATATAGTCTTTTAATATGACTATGTTGAATTCAACAAGTGTAGACATTCTATGTTAAGAAGGCATATTTATTACTTATTGACTTACCCTAAACTTGTTGATGTGTTCCTTGTTCTGATCCATCTCCCTTTGGACTTTGAGCATCTCCTCCCTGGTTTTCTTCATCTCTGTAGTAGCTTTTTCAATGCTAGCTTTTATTTCATCCATATTCAGAAATGCAGTTATTGTATCTTTTAGTTTTTGTTCAACCTCTTCCCTGAGTTTCTGTATCTTTATCTTCGTGACATCCAGCTCATCTCTTTCTTTATTTGTCTTCTCCAGCTGTTGGTCAAGCTGTCTTTGTTTTTTTTTCATCCATTGGATTGTCCTCTCTTCTGTAGAGTCTGCCCTGCTTGGCTCTGTATCTTCTCTTACCCCACACAGCAGCTTTCTGATTTCTTCTCCTTCAAGAATCACTCTCTTCATGTCAGTATTCACTTCCTGTGTTATTTCTGTGGTTCTGTCAGCCAGAGGAAGTTGTTTCTTCTGCTCATCAGATGTGTCCTCCACGTCCACCTGCTCCTTAGTCTTATCTTGTCCTTCCTGCATGTCTTGTCTAGCAGGCTCAGCCTCTTCCATCATGCTGCTGAACTCTTTCTTTTTTCTCTTGCTCATTCTTATCATTTTTACTAGCTCCTTTTTCTTTATTTCAATCTCAGTGTTCAACTCTTCCTTCTCTCTTATTTCTTTCTTTGTTCTTTGTAACTTGTCATCCAGCTCCTGCATTTGCCTTTCAGTACTCTCCCTCACACACGTCAATGCAATCATTTCGGCTCTAGCTATCTGCCTCTCCCTCTCAATGTCCTCTCTCTCAGTTTGTATGTTAGTTTTGATTTGATCAATATCATCCTTTTCAGATTTGGCCCATGCCAACTCGTCACGTGTAATGTTTGCCATCTGACTGCTCTCTGTCTTCAGCTCCTGCTCCTCTGTCAAAGTCACCACCAGCTCATCCGAAAGCTTCTTCATCTCCTTCTGGAATTTGCAGAGGTGAATCTTCACAATGCCAAAGGTGTGTCTTCCTTCTTCCTGCAGCTCAACTCTCTCAGCTCTTTGAATGTCTGCCCACCTTCTCTTCATCGTGTTCATTTTCAAATGTATATTATGCTTGATGTGCTCAAGTTGATCTCTATGGTGGGAATTATTATTTTTAATAATAATCAACTCTTGCTTTATGTCTGTAATGATGTTCTCCATATGTTCTTTTTCCTGCATTGTTTCAAGCATTACTTTGTTATTTGTGTTGACGAGGCTGAGCAGACTGTCTGTTATCTCCTGCTTCCTTTCTATCTGTTCCATGGCTTCTTTTAGATCAATACTTTTTTGTGTTGTCTTATCACCCTTGATCATTTCTAACTCATGTCGCTCATAACGTCTTTTTTCCAGGGTCTCTTTTTCTCTATATATTTCAGTTCTCATTTTAAGAAGTAGCAATTTTTCTTGAGCCGCTTCATTTTTATTCTCTTCAAGTTTCTCAAAATGTTTTTCTATCTGTGATCTCAGTTTATTTATTAATAGATGCTGCTTTTGATTTTCAGTTCTCAGTCTGACGATGTCCTCCTGTTGCTGCTCTGCTTTTTTCTCCAGGTAGTCAGTTTCATTTCTTTCTCTTTGTGCCTCTTCCCAAAGTTGTTCAATCTTCCCCATTACTTCCAATGTCAATTGTCTTTGTCTTTTAATAATCTCCATTTTGGTTTTCATGTCCACTATGGTTTGTTCATCTTCTAATTGCTTACAGTTTTCCATTGTCCACTTCTGTTCTGTTTGCTCATCCAAATCTTCTGTTGCTTTGCTCTGTCAGTCAAGAAAATGAACAGAATATTACTCAACACTGCATCCTATATTGTGTAAAACCTAGTCACAGAAACTCTCCTCTCCAATTGGACAACAAATGAGATGGTCAAAGTACAGAGTCATTTAAGAAAGAGTATCTATGTCTTCTTTGGTGACACAGGTGTTTGTTCACAACAGAATTACACACTTAACAAAAAGCACATTTTCTGTTTAGCAGGCCACTCCTCTCACACTGGCCAGAACATTACAATTGAATAATTCTTATAATAAGTTGTTGTTTCTTCTGCCTTTGCTCTCTTCTTTGAATACTCTTTTTACCATTTCTTTCAGTTTTCAGGGTATATTTTCATGTAAAACATGTGGAAGTTGACATGACAGCAGGTTAACATGATGGTAATGTGGTAAGTGTGTTTTTTACACAATAAACCATGTTTTGCTTGTCAAAGTAAATGTTAACATGTCAGGTATGATAACTGTTGTGTCACAGTAAATCTATCCAGGTCTGAAAATATGTATCATATTATTCATATTATTATATTATTTAGCAAGGTGTAAAACCATGTCAATCATTTAGCCAAAGATTAGCCTGAATGACTAAACTAAACCGTTTTTATTCCAAAAAGTGGCTGTGGGGCAAAGTGAATCAGTGGTTCAACGTAATCCCCCCTGAGGCACTGAAGTTAAGTTAACTCACTAACTAAATGTAGTTTTACACAACTGATGTGTTTTTTATGTTTTAAACATTGTAGAAAAAGCTATCATGCCAAGAAAGTCCAAAATAAATACTAAGGAGATGGAGAGTGCCACTGATGGCAAGGCTGGAAAATCCATCAGAGCAGTGGCAAAAGACAGAAATATCGACAGCCTGCACAAAGACTTAAACGGGAAGGATAAAAGGAAATGAAAACAGTAGGTACAGTCGAACAGCAGTGGAAAGAGGGTCTTCACACAGGAGAGCGAAGGAAACATTTTTAATTGGCTGACCAGTTCCATGGAGTTACTCCAGAGAAATGCTGTGAACTGGCCCTTAAATTACAGACAGAAACAACATTCCTGTACCAAACAACTCAGGTTTAAAGTTGAAAAAGTCAATTGTTCAATGTACTACCTTGTCTCGGATCAATGTATGATGGGGCAAGTAAATAAGCCAGAAGACAATTAAATAAGCCAGAAGACAATTTTTTTTAGAAGACATTTTCATGGCCCTTTGTGATAGATGCATTATTCTCAGTTTGATTGACAGAAGACATCCTGAAGTAAAGGTTTTTCCTTTCCTAGAGGACAACCAGGTCCGGCACCAAAAAAATTGCAGTACCAGTACCCATAATGAGCCGTACACAAGCCGTGTTTTTAATTGAAAGCCCAACCCCTGAGGGCAACATATTTAAAATTGGCTCATCTCCCACACCATGGTTTCCAAATATATATGTACATATCCACATACAGATTTAAAACTGGTGTTTCCCATATGATCACATATTTGACTGGAATTATATAAATGTGAACAATTCTGGTAAACTAGCACAATGAACAACATAACTAAAATATTGAATTTTTTTTTACCTCATGTCCCTTTGGTCCAGAGAAAAGCTGGTATTTTGGAAGGTCTGCTTAGATGTTATGCTCGGTGCATATCTGCACCTGAACAGTGTTGATCTCTTCAGCACGCGCGTGTTCACCACCAGTTCTGATGTGACACCCTGTAGGTGGTGTGTGATTGGGTGGTACGAGATGTTTGGGTGGGGAAACAGTCTGCTATGAGCTGATAAGGGTGGGGTCCATGTTTAGATTGGTGGGTTCGCCTGATGTTTATTAGCAATGAGTTATCGCTATGAACACATATGGCACTTCCTCCCAAACAACATTTTGTATTATTTAAATATGGCAGAAAATAGCATCACTAGAATGCATTCCATTAACTATTATGGATAAGATAATATTATATGCAACAATCTTGGTTTTCAACCATGCATCAGAATCACAAAAACACATGACTACTGCACATGCAATAAGGGGACACTGGGCAAAGGTGAGACATGTTCACTCTTTTGGGACTGTATTTGCGAGTTGTGTAAAGGGCCCACTACTGAGAAACATGACAAACATTTGTAACTACGCCCTTTCTGTGCACAAAGATAACTCCAAAGCTAACCCAAAACACGACCTCAGATAAAAGATGACTGTTTATCTGAGGTCGTGTTTTGGGTCAGAGAGCATACATTTTAGGGGACAATCAATGATAGATTAAATGTATATATTTCCTTAAATGTACACATAAAGCAAATTGACTTGAGGTAATTTAGGTGCTTTTACTGAGAAAGTTAACCTGTTTAGCCCTGAGCCTGTTTTTCAGGTGAAATGACCATATATTCACTTCTAAAAGGGGTAAATTAATAATCTTTTTTTCAAAGCAAGGTTACATCTGTGAGTTGGATGTAGAAGTGTCAGAATCAGTAAAGATGTTTTTATTTTTAAAGTAAATTGAACATAGTAAAACAAATTAAATTATAGTGTCTGTCCAAAAAAGAAATTACTCATAGTGAAAACCACCCTTGAATGATGGGATAGTAGACTAAAAGCTTTAGGAATCCAAACTATAACATATACTAAGTACCAGTGACGTGCGGTGAGGTTCATGGCTGGTGAGGCACTTACTCTTTCAGAGTCAGATTTACAAATATTATATTTTGACCTTAATCA
>NW_011357541.1:0-1887 GCF_000735185.1 Notothenia coriiceps | reverse complement strand
ATCTGTCTCCTGAATTAGGGATGTCCCGACCACCTTTTTTTGCTCCCGATCCGATTCCGATCAGTTGATTTTGACAATTTGCCGATACCGATTTTTCCCGATCCGATCTTTATGCAATGCATTAAGAGAAAAAAAAGCATTCAAGTTGTCCCTTAAGGTTATTTTTTTATTTAAATGTGATATTCTATCCAACATAGATATAGCTTCTTTCTTTCACAGCAGCATTGGATCAGTTCAGTTGTGCAGCATTGGATCAAAACTAAATAAAGCTTATCAGTACTCGTTAGCTTACTGCTACAATTAGACACTGCGCCCACTCTGTTGCCAGATTTGAGAGAAATAAGCAGGTCTATGAAAACAAGCCCCAAAGAAGCAACACATACATGATGTTGTGTAATTTGAAACCAAAACTAAGGCCTCAGGATGACTTTAAGACTTGAACATGGTCATTTTTGTTTTGTAACATTGAATAATAAAAAGAAAAAAAAGTATTTAAAAAAAGAAAAGAAAAAAAAAAAAATCCCGATCCCCGATTTTTTTCTTCCGATTCCGATCTTTTGAAAATCAAGTGATCGGCTCCGATCCCCGATCACGTGATCGGATCGGGACATCTCTAACGACTGCTTCGCTTCTGATTTCCATTTATTTTTGTACGCAATACTTTTGACTAATAATCTCAATCTCACACAATACTCAAGAGGGAGCTAAATGATTTTGAAACCCTTATACAATATAATATTCCACTCTAAATGCATTGTTGCTTTAATTCAAACGATGGATGACGAATTTAATCATACACCCGTTCTACAATGACAAATAGAAATGCAGATAGTTAGCAAGGAAAAGTCAGTTCGACCAAAAGGAACATTAGTAGTTTTGTCACACAGTTTGAAAGTTATCAAGAAGCTTCCACCAAACTTTCCCCAGCATTTTTTCTTCTTCGGATATTAGAAGCCGTATCACATGATCTGCCATGCGATCCTTTAAAGCCTGAGATGTTGTTGGGTATTGACGAACCTAAAACACCTCGTGGGGACAGATCCAGAACATTCCCCTCTTCCTCCTCCTCCTCCTCCTCCTCCTCCTCGCTTTACGGCTTCAGATTGATTTCTGAGCCGGGACAGGTGAAGGATGGCTGGGGAGAGGAAGCCTAGAGGACTAATGGTTTGGTGATAAGCAGGTCTGACTAACCTGAAGGGCTTTCACTAATATCCCTCATTTCAGAGTCAATTAAGATATGTAGATGCAGGGAGGAGGATACTGAACGCTCATTAAAGAGTCCCTCTCCTGTAGTGCGTGATATTGGTTTAAATGCATGTAAAGGGTCTGCAAAGGCTAAAATCCCTACGTTCACGCCACTGTTTGAGCATTAAAGCATGAGGCATAAAAAGTACTAATATGAACCTGAAAGGAGCTTCAAATGTTTAACAGGATAACGTAACTTCATCTCTCTGGGTAATCTTTGCTGATTATTCTGCATTATAGAAATGAAATATTAAAGCAGACTAATTGCAAACCATCTAGGGCTGCACGATTTGGGGAAATAATCTAATTGCGATTTTTCTGACATTCGATTTGCGATATTTGTTTTTAAGCGACCCAAGGGAAGTTTATTGTAAAATGCAGCCATGTCTCCGGATAGGAAGGTCGTATCAACATGCTCCCGTCTCTAGCACCCCCGCAGCCCGAGCTACGAGTGAAAGAACTAAACGTACATGAAACTTCCGTTGGGTTGCTTTAAAGTCAAGCTTCAGTTTAAGATTCACCCTGTAATAGAAACATGTGATGGAGCATTACTAACCTGACTCAGATGGTTCACCAAACCATCAGGAAAGCTCCATTGGAAGCCATTTGGAAAAGTATTTCAAGTGATTGGATCAATCTGTC
>NW_011357540.1:2433-10701 GCF_000735185.1 Notothenia coriiceps | reverse complement strand
GTGTGTGTGTAAAACCTTATTCTTTCCTTCCTCATCAGCCATCTTTTCAATCTGACCCACATTCAGCTTAAACCCCTAAACACACAAACACACAAACACACACACACACACACACACACACACACACACACACACACCACACACACACACACACACACACACACACACACACACACACACACACACACACACACACACACACACACACACACACACCCCAAAGCTCTGAAAGTGATTCTCAGTGGGAGTTTGTCTGTTAATCTGTGTTGTGCATTCACAGCCTCATAGCCTCACTAAAACCTTCACGAACATCTGGATTCACACACACACACACACACACACACACACACACACACACACACACACACACACACACACACACACACACACACACACACGTGGGTTAATCATGTTTGTTGAGCTGTAATGATTTTGTAAAGTTCTGCAGAGCATGTGTCGCTGATATCTGATCCCTCGTTAAATGTTATCCAGCCTGAAAATCTATTTAGACTCTCTAAATGTTTGCTAATGGTTCCTGTACACATGAAGAAACATCTTCAGCAACTTGACAACACATGCAGCGTTTGGAAAACATTCAGCAACTTGACTTTTGGAACATTTATGTTTCTATATCTGCATGGAAGTGTTCTGGACCGATGGCAGCTGTCGGCCGCCGTAGTTTTGTTGCTTTAACAAAACGGCAACTCGCAAAGCTCCTGCATAGAAAGTGTGTTATTCCCATTATTAGCAGTAGTAGTTAAGGCAGTGTGATTGTTACCTGTGGTGAAATAACTATAACTTCACTGATGAGGAGAGGAACTCAGACTACAAGAGAGACACATTATATTATGAAATGTTTGCAGCTAGCGAGGGACGTCACATCACACTTCAGAAGAAACAGAGCGCAAAGAAATATGTCTGTCTGTGTGTGTGTGTGTGTGTGTGTGCGTGCGTGCGTGCGTGTGTGTGTGTGTGTGTGTGTGTGTGTGTGTCTGTCTGTGTGTCTGTGTCTGTGTGTGTGTGTGGGAGGATCATCAGTCACGAATCAACCCTGCCTTGGAGCTGTGTGTAATCGGTTTTCTCTACATCAGAGAACAGACTTTCTGATGCGTCTGCTCAATACTCACTTCTGCACACACACACACACACACACACACACACACACACACACACACACACACACACACACACACACACACACACACACACACACACACACACACACACATTAAGAGTCCAGGGATGTTTTCATAACCATTTGATTCTTTATTGTTTTTAAACCACCTATTTCACAACATCATAGAAGATCCATGAAGATGCAAATAAAGACAAGCGCGACATCCAGAAGCAGACAGAAAGAAAGAGAGAGAGGAGGAGAAGAAGAAGAAGAGGAGGAAGAGGAGGAGAAGAAGAAGAAGAGGAGGAAGAAGAAATAAATAAAAGAGTATAGTTATTTCCGGCATGAGAGCAGGCACTTCCACAGAGAGCAGATGTTGGTCTTAAAGACACAGTGTTGGCCTGAGGCTTGTTTACTGTGAGAGTCAAAGCCCCTAAATGTCTGTTTTCATCGACCTCCAGAGATAAAGCACAGTTTGATTCAGAGCTGAAGTAGACGTGAGGTTTGTGAGAGATTAAAGCAGACTGGCACAGAGCGACATCAGCAGAAACACATCACGTTACACAGTAATAAGACCACGGTTTGACCAGATCATGGATGTAGAAAAGCTGAACACAGACGATACTCACAGCGAACCAGGAGAGCTGCAGATTCAGGCTGAGCGGTTTCTCACAGGTCAGATACCTGCGGAAAGTGATCTGTGTATTTACAGCTAAAGCACTTTTTATGTAACCGTGAACCAGGAGACAGCTCATGTGAAACGCACACTTCGTAATATATGCTTTATCCAAAACGGTTGACTCATTGTTCACGTGCAGAACTTAAAAATGAAAAAGAATAACAAAATAAGTAACTTTTTGGTCACGTAACATATTTTTTCAAACCAAACGTCACGTAACTTCGAATGACATTTCCAACTCAAACCTACGACTAATTGGTCACGTGACTTCTGGACTTGATTAACTCCATCGTAACGTTGATATATTTATCTCTTTGGGACAAGAGTAACATTTCCTAGACTAATTGGTCATGTGACTTCCGTACTTAATTAACGCCATTTGATGCATGAGTAGAGGTTCTTTCATTGGTACTTCAACCCAAACGTCACTTAGCTTCGAGTAACATTTCCTGCGTAGTTACTCTAACTCAAACGACTAATTGGTCAGGTGACTTCATTTATGCCAGGGGTGTCCAAACTACGGCCCGGGGGCCAAAAGCGGCCCGCGGACCATTTTGAATCGGCCCTCAGCAAATTAAAAAAGTATAATGTAATACGGCCCACAAATGAAACTTGAGCTTTTCTTGTATTGTACTTGTTAAATATATCTGTAAACATATATAACACAGTAGTATTCATGTGTTAATAGGACCAATTTACAATAAATTCAGTCAATTACATTTAAAAAAAAGTTCTAACAAATCTAAGTCGATAAGAAAAAAGCCCAATAACTTATATACATAACAACCTTGAAATACAACCTTCCTATTTCTCCATTATAATCAATCTGAGGTTTCTGTTTTAATGGATGAGCTGCCAACACTCACAAGCATCATTTACCTACATTTGATTTTGCTAACTTATAACTGAACTTATGAGGCGATATACCTCTAGTGAGTGGCCCGGCCCTTCAAATATTTTTCTGTATGTATAGGCCCTCTGTGAAAAAAGTTTGGACACCCCTGATTTATGCCATCTCCATTGTTTTTTTAACCGTGACATTGATATATTTATCTTGTAACTTTGTGACATGAGTAAAGCTTCTTTCATAGTTATTTTAACCCAAACAAGGACTCATGGTCACGTGACTTCGGTACTTCATTAACGCCATTTCTGTCGTTTTTCTAACCGAAATATTTATGTATTTATCTTGGAACATTGAGTAAAGCTCAAACAAGGACTCGTGGTCACGTGACTTCTGGATTTAAGTTACATTTGTACTTTTTTTCAATCAAAACGTTTCTGAATTATTTGTTGCGTAACTTTCAGTAACTCTTTCTTGGATTTTTTTTCAAAAACCACTTTTTTGCCGTGTAATTTCAGGCTTTTTCTGTGGTTATTTTAACTATGAACAATTTGTCAACAAACGTGCGCACTTGCCACTTCTGTAGGTATTTACACCTTCAGTAAACATTGGATTATCTGTCAGACCTAAGTAACGATGGAAGTTTAATTTGAAAATGCTTTTCTAAATAATACATAATTATACTTTATGACTTTATATGTGATGAGCGGAGATTGTTATTTCATAGGAGAACAACGACGGATAACTTTTCATAAGATATCCTACGAGCCGCTGTCTGAGGAGACATTGGCCCACGTTGATATATTTAATAAATTAAGATTATTATCAGTCTGAGATGATCCATGAGAGCTTTCTGCCTGAATGTGTGGTTACTTTTATCGACATTTAACCGGAGCAGATAATCGATGTTTCCCCAGGAGTCCGGTTCGTGCCAGTGTTTCCTCTCATGCACTCAGGTGACTTTCTGCAGGATTACACGTGGACACCAACACTCAAAACTGTTCATGACTTGTGTTTCTAATAAACATTTGAATAATATAAAATAAAAACTACTAGACCTCTTGTTTCTTACTGCGTTTCGGTCCTGCCAAACCTTAACAGACTGCCACAATTCCTCATCATTTTGACCCAACCGCTGAAGGAACTCTCATTTCGTTTAACTGCTCAGGCTGATGAGAAGTAGACCTACTCATTTGGGTGTTTGGGTATTCTGTGGAGCATCTTCCTGATTAGATTAAATCCGGGTACACTCACGCCACTATTGGGATAGAGAGCCTATAACAATCCTTTCTCATAACAAATATAGTAAAATGAGGGTTTCAGAACCATTTGTTGTTCGGGTTTAACTGTTTGGCTTTATCTATTGATGTGTTTATGTCAGGGAAACATCGACCCACCTTGGTATATTTAATAAATTAAGAGGTTATCAGCCTGAGTTGATCCATTGATTGTTGTGCTTTTATTTAGGTCTTAATGTGCATATGTATACTTGTATGTCTCTTTTGATTGTGTATATAGTTATATACATATTTGCTTTTGTATTCGGGATTGTGGGAAACGGTATTTCGATCTCTGTCAGTACACACAAACTGAAAGATTGACAATAAAGTTGACTTGGAGAGCCTCTGCCTGAATGCGTGGTTATTTTTATCTACATTTAATGTTTCCACAAGAGTCCGCTTCATGCCAGTGTTTCCTCTCATGCACTCAGGTGACTCTCTGCAGGACTACACGAGGACAGCAGCGCTAAAAACAAACAGAAACGACCGGCCCATCTCTCCGTCCAGCAGCAGGCATCCCAACACTAAATCCCACTTCAAAAGATATTCATATAATCATGTGTTCAAGCCACTCTAGTGAGTATTCATTTAGTTCCAAAAAGAGGTTTTGTATACATCTGAGACTCGTAATATATGAATGAAAAACAGTATGATAGGGGACCTTTAATGTTGTGAGTGTTACAATCGGATCCACGACACCAACACTAACAACAAACAGAAACCGGTCCATCTCTCCGTCCATCTCTCCGTCCACCAACACTAACTCCACCCCCTCCTCCCCTCACTGTTTGGGGCCAGAACTCTGGGCGTGGCAGGGGTCCAGAGTCTCCTTGGTGGCTCCTCCATAGACGTCTACGTCCAGGTCGGTCCAGGGCGCGATGTTCCCCAGCGCCGAGGAGCTGCACTCGGACAGAGCGAGCACCTCAGCTGGCTTCAGGACCCGGTCCCACAGGTTGAACTGAGACAGATCCCCCACCAGAGCCTGGGACGCGTCAAAGTGACCCCCCAACGTGTCCTGGAGGGGGAGGAAACACACACATGGATGCTAGGATTAATCGCCAAGACACCAGGGTTACGGACCTAACCATGATCCAAGCTGTTTGATTAGATCAGAGTTTGATTCTCTAGATCAGTGTTTATGAGAAGAGTTTGATTCTCTAGATCAGAGTTTGATTCTCTAGATCAGAGTTTGATTCTCTAGAAAATTCTGCTCCTAGTGGGCCGCGAAGGCATGGCAAGTGGGCCGCCAAATAATTAGCAAAACATTATGATTTGTGTGGAAACATTTCATTGTTAAGATTTATTTTCATTTGAACCTCTTTCCCTTTCTCTTTTTCGATCCACCTTAGCAACGGTTATTACAGTCCTTAGCAACGGGTCTGTTCTACTGGATTAACAACGTGTCACATGTTCTGAATCGACCAATCAGAACTTTATTCAGCCTCTGTATTGTTTATGGTTCAATGTGGGCCTCGACCATTTTTTAGATTCTTAAGTGGGCCCTGATTTGAAAAAGGTTGGGACCCACTGTTAGATGATGGAAAGTCGAAGAGCCTTTCTCTCAGGAGGGTTCCGAGGAGCTTCAGAGCTTTCTTTGTTGGACCAGACAACAAACCCGACCAAAGGAGAGGAGATAATGCTGTCCCACAATTCCTAGCAGCTCAGCAATTACAGTGACGCAGGAATAACTAACTCTGCTCCAGCACTATGGACGAGTTTCCACTGAACCAGGGACTACTTTTCAAGGGACTAAAAGTTTCTTTCAGCCTGTTGTTGTCTACGTTTCCACCGTGGTCCTATGCCCATCAGGGTTTCAGGACAATTTGTTATTAGGGTTTAACTGAATATATTTGGCTATATTTAGCTTTATATATGAATGTGTTTATGTCATTACATTACATGTTACTTGTTAAGGCCCAGATACACCGGCCAGTCACCTGAGAAGTCGCCGACGCCGACACCGACTGTTGCGTCACCGGACTCTCCTGCGTATTTGCCGACTTCGCGCACTGGAACACACCGCAAATCCGAGCCGAGCACGTATGAACTGCGCATGCGTGAGTGGCAATAACTCTCCTTACCAGCAGGCGGCGGTAGTGTGTATTCATCATTCAAAAGAGGCAACAACCGGAACAACCGGAAGACAGAGAAGAAGAACAGACTCCGTGATATAAACAAACGTCCATTGAAAACATGAACGAACAGGAGCAGGACGAACGGGAGGTACTGGAGCTAGCAGCTCTTGGACTCACGCTTGTGTTAAACCATTTGTTTACCTCCCTCACTTCCGTTAACGCTTCTCATGCACTGATTCGCTAGCTGAACAGCCAATCAGTGTTATCCCTTTGTCCGACTTCCGGTGGTGTTCTCGACACCGAATCGGCAAGAAAAGGCGTCAGGTCGGCAGAAAAGACCCGACGGTGCGGCGCACACCACTCCGACTAGGGCGTGCCCACGCTCATGTTCGGCCTGACTCCCATTTACTGCCGATTTCGGGCCGGTGTATCTGGGCCTTTAGACGTCTTTTTTTCAGAATTCTGTTTTTTATTTTATTTTTTGAAAAAACTCCCAAAAATGTTTTTCTCAGATCCGGTAGATGTTTGAAAAAAGTTTGAAAATTCTCACTTTTCTCAGATTTTTGGAAAAAAGTCTGAATTTCTTTTCTAAGCATCAAGACTTTTTGGTCAGAATTTTGAAAAGTACATTTTTATTTTCATTATTCAGACTTTCTTTCTCAGATACGGGGATTTTCCTTTTCTTAGAGTTGATCTCAAAGGTGAATTCACGTAATCCTCCACTTAAGGGGCTTCAGGCCTCTTTGTGTTTCACTCTCCCTCCCTTTCACTTATTACTCTGCTCTGTACCCATCTCCCCCTTCACCCTCCCCTGTAATGCGGTATATGTTCTGCCTCTGTTCAGTCTCTGTGAGTGCAGCTCACTGATGTCTTCTGCAGACTGATGATTATCCTCAATGTGCTGTGAAACCAGCAGCCAAAGAAAACAGCGGCTCACATCTTCCGGAAGAATATGTAATAATAAAAATCACTGTAAACATAGCGAGAGACGGCCTTAATGGATACTAAATTCTGCGGTGAGGGAAACTTCCAGCACCGAGAAAACATTTAGGAGCTTCTGGTGTGTTGTAACTCACTTTTTTTTCTCGCAATTTCCAGGAAACATTTTTGCCAAGCTTGCAATTTTGTTTTGGCTTAAACAGTTCGATGAGTTCTCGCTCGTTTTCGACGACCTTACGAAAGTATTTATTTACGCTAATTGTTGCGTTTGGTTCAGCTGGTGTTCCTCTTTAAGAAAAGTTGATAATAATGAAAATACAACCAAGACAGTGTCGAGCTGAGGGAGCTGTCATAAATGCAATCCATCTTATTTTTACCATTGTTTCTGCGTTGTCTTAGACCTGTGTTCATTTTTATACCCTAACTATTTTAAACCATCTTTCAGACTGATTCATACATTTTAAATGTATCCAATTTCACATCTCTATTCTTTCTGAGGATTGTTCTTGTTTGTGAATAAGATCAAATGAATTGAATTGAAACACATCGTTTAGTGCAGCTTTTAGCCCTTCAGTAAGAAGCTCTCGACTCTGGGTCTGTGTCTTGTAGCTGACCTGAAATCTGTTAATCAGGAGTGTGTATTTATTGGCTAAACTCTGTAGAAGCTGCACAGGAGATCAGGTTCAGATTGAGAGCGCTTTAATGACTTCTGGCAGCTCTTTGTGTGCAGCGACGGAAAACCAAACACAAGGCAGACTGCATAATAAAAAGTGCTGAGTGAGCAGAGTAAAAGAGGTTTGAAGAAGAGCAACTGAGGAGGGATTTTTATTTCAACTGGAGTTCAACTGTGGATTATTTGCTTTATGAACTTCAGAGAAGCAGAGGAGAAGTTCCTTTATAGCCCAACATTAGCCACCTTTAGCTTAGCGGTGGTGACGTGAAGTCATGTGACCGTGCTGTAGTTCCTTTATAGCCCAACATTAGCCACCTTTAGCTTAGCGGTGGTGAAGTCATCTGACCGTGCTGTAGTTCCTTTATAGCCCAACATTAGCCTCCTTTAGCTTAGCGGTGGTGACGTGAAGTCATGTGACCGTGCTGTAGTTCCTTTATAGCCCAACATTAGCCTCCTTTAGCTTAGCGGTGGTGACGTGAAGTCATGTGACCGTGCTGTAGTTCCTTTATAGCCCAACATTAGCCTCCTTTAGCTTAGCGGTGGTGACGTGAAGTCATGTGACCGTGCTGTAGTTCCTTTATAGCCCAACATTAGCCACCTTTAGCTTAGCGGTGGTGAAGTGAAGTCATGTGACCGTGCTCTGTAGACTGCCAAGGCACAC
>NW_011357539.1:0-2268 GCF_000735185.1 Notothenia coriiceps | reverse complement strand
TTGCATTGAGGAAGCTAGATGACAGTAGGAGGTTGCATTGAGGAAGGTAGAGGACAGTAGGAGGTTGCATTGAGGAAGCTAGAGGACAGTAGGAGGTTGCATTGAGGAAGTTAATGGACAGTAGGAGGTTGCATTGAGGAAGCTAGACGACAGTAGGAGGTTGCATTGAGGAAGCTAGAGGACAGTAGGAGGTTGCATTGAGGAAGCTAGTGGACAGTAGGAGGTTGCATTGAGGAAGTTAATGGACAGTAGGAGGTTGCATTGAGGAAGCTAGACGACAGTAGGAGGTTGCATTGAGGAAGTTAGTGGACGGTAAGAGGTTGCATTAAGGAAACTAGTGGACAGCAGGAAGTTGCATTGAGGAAGCTAGAGGACAGTAGGAGGTTGCATTAAGGAAACTAGTGGACAGCAGGAAGTTGCATTGAGGAAGCTAGAGGACAGTAGGAGGTTGCATTGAGGAAGCTAGTGGACAGTAGGAGGTTGCATTGAGGAAGCTAGAGGACAGTAGGAGGTTGCATTGAGGAAGCTAGAGGACAGTAGGAGGTTGCATTGAGGAAGCTAGTGGACATGTAGGAGGTTGCATTGAGGAAGCTAGTGGACAGTAGGAGGTTGCATTGAGGAAGCTAGTGGACATGTAGGAGGTTGCATTGAGGAAGCTAGTGGACATGTAGGAGGTTGCATTGAGGAAGCTAGTGGACATGTAGGAGGTTGTATTGAGGAAGCTAGTGGACAGTAGGAGGTTGCATTGAGGAAGCTAGTGGACAGTAGGAGGTTGCATTGAGGAAGCTAGTGGACAGTAGGAGGTTGCATTGAGGAAGCTAGAGGACAGAAGGAGGTTTCATTGAGGAAGCTAGAGGACAGAAGGAGGTTGCATTGAGGAGGCTGGAGGACAGAAGGAGGTTGCATTGAGGAAGCTAGAGGACAGTAGGAGGTTGCATTGAGGAAGCTAGTGGACATGTAGGAGGTAGCATTGAGGAAGCTAGTGGACAGTAGGAGGTTGCATCATCCTGTTGCGTGTTTACGAGTGTCTCCTTTCTTTAGCCGCTCCAGCCGCTCCAGTCTGAACGCTAAGTTCGAGGAGACGCTTCCTCTGAACTGTGAGGCGAGGAACATCAAACCTCCGTCCCCGCCGACACGCAACCACGACCCCTGCAACATCGTGAGGGTGTCCGCGCTCTAAAGAACAACATCTGAAACAGGGAACACAGCGCCCCCTGCCGGAGGAGGAGGGCACAGCGTTCATGACGCCATGCTGGAGGGTTAGAAAACTGCAGGAAGACATCTTTCTGCGCACAGCTAACACTCGCTAACAGTCGCTAACCTCGCCTCGGATTGTTTGTTTTTTTGTCTCCGAGGACGGATTTCTATCGCAACCACCACAGAAGAAGAAACGGCCGCACACTTTGATGACTTGAGGAATACAAACCTTTGCTATTTTATCTTTAAATTTAACGTCTTAGGAAGCCGATGCTAACAAGATTTTTTATGCAGTTTAGAGGAAGTTGTTGATATTTTGGGAACAACGACAACAGAATTACATTATATGGGTTTAGCCTAGCTTAGCACAAGGACTGTGAGCAGCGGGAAACTGCTAGCCTAGCTCCATCTAAAGTGAAAGTTGGTTATTTTTGTTGTAAATTTAATTTAATTTGAAAGTTATGAGTTTCAAATTTCATCCTGATTTTGTTTTGGGATTTTTTGTGTGATGTTGTTGTTATCTTCTTCAACTTAATTTAATTTAATTTTGTGTACTATTTATATTTTCAGTTTGGAATTGTGATTTATTAATTTTCTGAATTTTTCTAAATAGCTTTTTATTTATTTCTTGATGTATTAATTATCTTTTACTTTACAAACAAGTTCTGGATCAGGTGAACATAGCTGTCACATGTTCTTCCCAAAACGTCAAGCTTATCTTTTAATAGAGAAGATGAAGAGGAAGATGAAGAAGAGGATGTTGAGGGTTGGGACGTTGCATGCAGATCCTTTGAATGCGTGCGAGGAGTCCTGACTTTGTAAATAGAGTTTTAATGATTTATTTTTTGTACCTGAGCTTCCTCTCTGTAGAAACCCCTGAGCTTCCTCTCTGCAGAAACCCCTGAGCTTCCTCTCTGTAGAAACCCCTGAGCTTCCTCTCTGTAGAAACCCCTGAGCTTCCTCTCTGTAGAAACCCCTGAGCTTCCTCTCTGTAGAAACCCCTGAGCTTCCTCTCTGTAGAAACCCCTGAGCTTCCTCTCTGTAGAAACCCCTGAGCTTCCTCTCTGTAGA
>NW_011357538.1:0-2272 GCF_000735185.1 Notothenia coriiceps | reverse complement strand
GGGCTAAATTCCTTGATTATGCGTGCTAAAATCCTTGATTATGCGATTAAACATGCAGGGTTTTATGTGATTTTATGCGGTGAAATTGCGGGAAGTTAGGAAATATGCGAAAAGTTGCGAAATATGCTAAATATGCGGGGGAAAAGAATAACAATTTTTTTAAATATTGGGCTGTCTTATTTATTCTCTCTCACACACAACCTGCCACTAACGTTAAACCCCTTTCCTATACAATTAAACACATTCAATGTTTATTTATTGTAAAAGCAATTGGGCTATTTTAATCTCACACACACACACACCCACACACCCCCACACACACACACACACACACACACACACACACACACACACTTCTCCGCCTCATTCTGTTTTTATTTACTCGTTCGTTATCTGCAGCTTCAATCTTGTAGGCTACTCACTTCGTTTCTTGTAGCCCTCCAAAGGGTTTTGGAGGATGATGCCTCGGGGAACGTGAGTTGTTTTGGCTTTCTTGTCCGCAGCAGCAGAAAGCATTTTCGAATGTTTGAATGAATCAAAGTGGGTCGTCACCGTCGACTTTCTCTTATGCTCCAACACACAGTTGCACGGGGTGCAGAATAGTTTCCCCCCACTTTCGTGAAAGACATCGGGGTACTGCTTTGCCCGGTCTTTAGCAGAAATGTTCGTCGCGTCATCATCATCATCATCACTACTACTTTGTGTGAAAAATGCGGGGATTATGCGCCGTTTTGAAAATCTGCGCCATTTTGCTGATTATGCGGTAAATTATGCGATCCCATAATCGAGTTTTCCTGGAGGGTCTATACTGTACTGTGTTTTATTGTATTGTGTCCCGTGTCCTCCAGAGTCTGCAGGCAGCGCGGGAAGTTCATCAGTTTAATCACGACGTGGACGAGCTGAAGGGCTGGATGGCGGAGAAAGAGGCGGTGCTGGAGGCGGAGGATCAGGAGCACGACCTGCACTCCATCCAGACTCTGCTGAGGCAGCACGAGGCGCTGGAGGTGAGAAAGATTTTTCTGTTGATGTTTACATAAAGTACCAACTTTTCTGATTAGTTTTGGGAAAGTTTGATGTGTCCTTCACATTATGCTGCATCGGTAAGAGATGAATATTGCTTTTAGAGCCATAAATACGTGTGTGTTTTTTATAGTTATATTTGGTTTGACCATTGGTGGAATATTTATTGGAATAACATTTGACTTTAGTACAACAACACACTGGTGTAGAAATACTCAGTAAAAAGTCAATGTTTTGCACTCAAATTGCATCTGAAGTAAAAGTACTAAAGTATTTGCAATGACACATACCAAAGGCAAGTACAAATTATACAGAAAGCCTTTTTTCAAATAGTATATTATTACATTTGAGTTAGTAAAGATTTAGTTTAATTTTATATACTGCTGGAAATGTCCCGATGAGGATTAATGCAGTTTTTCTTATACATCCATTTTGTATCTGTAGAGTTCAATAAATGTACTTCAGCAAAAAGAACAATATTTGCATCTGAAATGAACCGTAAGAAAAGTTTGAACTAGCAGAAAATGGAAAACGCTGTTACCAGATTTGTGTAATAGTTTGTCTAGCTGTACTGTAAGTACGATTATAAATCTTGTTGGTGTATTTTTTACTCTTAACGACATCAGTTAACCTGGTTGTTGTTGTTGTTGTTGTTTGTGCCATCAGAGGGACCTGGCTTTGATCTCAGAGGAGGTGAAGAAGAGTGAAGACGAAGGTCGAGCTCTGAGCCGCCGGCAGCCTCCGGTCCGATCCGCGGTGACTCAGAGGCTGGAGGAACTGGAGGTTTTCTGGAGAAACGTCCAGGAGAAAGCCTCCCAACGCAGAGCCAGGCTGGGCCAGGCCGAAGACGTTCAGAAATACTTATCCCTCTGCAGCGAGCTCATGTAGGTCCATTCAAAATGAAAGTTGTTAGCTCATGTAGGTCCATTTAAAATGAAAGTTGTTAGCTCATGTAGGTCCATTTAAAATGAAAGTTGTTAGCTCATGTAGGTCCATTTAAAATGAAAGTTGTTAGCTCATGTACGTCCATTAAAAATGAAAGTTGTTAGCTCATGTAGGTCCATTTAAAATGAAAGTTGTTAGCTCGTATGTACCCGAGTTCCCATCAACAAAAACACGTGGGTTTGCTATCCTGGCTCCAAAATGGTGGAATGAGCTCCCCATTGAAATCAGGACAGCAGAAAGCTTACACATCTTCTTCAGACTGAAAACTCATCTCTTTAGACTCCACTTCGAGCGATAGAATTACTAA
>NW_011357537.1:0-3549 GCF_000735185.1 Notothenia coriiceps | reverse complement strand
CACACACACACACACACACACACACACACACACACACACACACACACACACACACACACACACACACACACACACACACACACACACACACACAGTGATTGCACGGGCCTGTGAGCAGCAGCTCTGTGAATGTACAGAATGAAGACATCAGGCCAACCCAAAGCTGTCCCATGGAACAATGCACATGACACAGTTTAATGGACGCCTCGCCTACTGTGTGTTCTCTCTTATCTCCTCTCTCCTTTCACCTCCCTCCGATCCTCCTCGACCCCCCCCCTCACCCCGACCTGCTCTCCTGCTACAGCACTCAACCACTTATAGAGATTGACTTTCATTATTTAGTTTCCTTAAATAAAGCAGTAAAAAGGATTAATAAACGTATCTATAAAATAACTCAAATTGCCATTTATGACCAGAAAAATGAACGTCACTAATTCTCCTTCCTGTTTCCCACTTTTCTGCTCCCAGTCAAATTATTAAAAACATGTAATGAATACAAATATAAACATTTAAAAACGTCTTCACTCTTATGTCAAATAAATGAATACAAATAATTTAGTTTTTCTTCCCATTTCTTCACGTTTCTGCCCCAAGTCGAACAATTCAATTGTTAGATTATTTTTAATATTACTTTCCTCTTGTTTGCCCTGACATTCGTTACCTGATGCACTTTACACAGCCACATGTATAATCTCTAAATAGCTCAGGAGGTTAAAGAAAATGGTGCCGCTAACCCTTAGATGCATAAGTGGGAACCGGTGAGGTGGTTTTCTTGAAGTATCTTTGTAATTACATTTTTTATCATTTCATATTCCAGCTATTCCTCAAAAAACATGTTTTGGATATCATGCCGTTCAAAATTGAAATGTACATTTTAAGAAATTGTAGTTTTTGTATTTCTACCCCAAGCTTCCATAAGTGGGTCAAAAATGACCAGCATGCATTTCCTATGGGATTTTCTTTTTTTTTAAATGTAAAAACAATTTCTAAAATTATAAATAGTGAAAAATTAAATATAAAATATTTCTAGTGTGAACCAAAATGTAATACTAAATATTATAAAAGTCATTTTTCTATACAATACAGGTCCTTTTTGACCCGCTTATGGAAGAGTGTAGGGCCCAGACCACTCGGGCATCAAAGGGTTAACTGTTTATTTTGCAGTTTCCCGGCACAGACAATCACATTAATTAAAGTTTATATTAAAAATAACATCACAGACATGAAGTTAAGCTGACCCGGGGTGAGAGATGAAATCAAAGGGAATGTGAGAGTGTACCAGACTGGAAAAGCTGGTTTATACATAAGGAGCCCAAAGGGCGACAACATGCAGATTATTGGAGTCTGTGTGAAATCATTATTAAACTTTGCATGGCAACAGAAAGTACGGTATGTTTCAGGATCATTAATTGATCAAATGTCATACATGTATCAAATCCCTTCACTCAGAACACCTGAGGGACGAGAGTGGATCTTTTCCTCGTCGGTAACTTCGGCTTTTTCTTCATGAAATGGATGCTTTGTATTTTCCCTGAAGTCTTAGTTTCCAACTTGTAAATAGGGCAGACCTGCGGGGTCTCCGAGTGCAGGGAGAGAAGAACAAGTATATGTGTAGCCTCTTTTAAAAACTCTCTGCTGCGCGTTCATTAGTCTTTTAACACCCACCACTTGTTTCCCTCATGCACAGCAGGGGAGACGCGGTGTATGTCGGTGTCAGTATTTTATTTGTTAATATTTAAGGACACAAAAGAGTGGTGTGAATGAAAGACAGGCAGACAGAAGGCATGCAGGGAGACAGGAGAGCACACGCTGAGTTTCAATGTAAACACACAGGCAGTATGGAACAGTATAAGACAATCAAACTGCAGTTCCCGCTGCTTTCTAACTGAAAACCACTGACTCAGTTATTAGTGTGCTATCTGTGTGGATTGTTTGTTTACATATCAAAGTGTTGACTGCAGTACTCACAAGCAGTTTACAGAAGACATACATGCAAAGAAAAACGTGTACATTTGGTTCATATCGCGCAATAATATATATTAAATGCATTAAAATAAAAGTAATGTACCTGGCCTGTACTATTGTTATAGGATCAGGATACAGTCTATATATTAAACAAAACAAAACGAATTATTTCCAATTCCCCGTAAAACAAGGGATACAAATATAATGTCCCGAAAATGTGTACTTTTAGATTTTGCACGCATCTTTATTTAATTTTTGGGGGAATAAATTAAACTTCCCATTCTTATGAAATATGTTTATTCTCTATTTAATTATTTTTAAATATTATTCATTATTTTTAAATCTTTAATTCATCTTATTATCAAATGGAGCCACAAACCCACAGTATTCTGTATTCTAATAATGCATGAAAACAAGAACTACTGCAGATGTGCACGAGATTTAAAGTCTGTGTTTTTACACTTCACACATGCACACTGTATTTGTGTTGTTTGTGTTTACTGACCCTCACTCTGACTTAAAGATTTCTTTAGTTAATTTCATCGAGGCCGGGCTCAGGTCAGCGTCAGCGTCTTCACAATCGTCTTCCATTGAGATTGATCGAGGTGTGGAGCAGTGAGCAGCAGAGTGTGTCGGTGTGTGTTCATCAATCAAATCATCGGGTGTTAAGAGACGTGTCTCACCAACCAAACAGCTGCTTCTGTTGATGATGCCAGGAGAGCGTTTTAAAGTTTCATCAGTCACACCAGAGCATGTCAATCATATCATCCGTAACTCGTATACATACAACCAGAGGGTCTCAATGTGTGCTGGTTAGTGTGTGTTAGTGTGTGTGCAGAGTCATACGTGTGTGTGCCAGAGGTGGGAAGAAGTGGAGTACAAATACTTTGTTACTGTACATTTTTCTGGTATCAGTACTTTACTCCACTACTTATTTTTCTGTTGACTTTTTACTTTGACTTCTTACATGTTGAACACAAATACCTGTACTTTCTACTTCTTACATGTTGAACACAAATACCTGTACTTTCTACTTCTCACATGTTGAACACAAATACCTGTACTTTCTACTTCTTACATGTTGAACTCAAATACCTGTACTTTCTACTTCTTACATGTTGAACTCAAATACCTGTACTTTCTACTTCTTACATGTTGAACTCAAATACCTGTACTTTCTACTTCTTACATGTTGAACTCAAATACCTGTACTTTCTACTTCTTACATGTTGAACTCTAATACCTGTACTTTCTACTTCTCTCATTTTCCAAACAGGCTGGTTCCTTTAGTCTGAATGTGTGTTTGGTGGCGTGATCATTATTATTTAGAGTCATTGCGTGCCTATTGATTTGAACACGATCCGTGTATCCATCATTTCCTGGTCTTCTCTAAAGAAGAGGGACCAATGAAAACGTTGTCATGTTGCCGTTGGTCACCATGGAAACATTCATTAGCTAACAATGACATTATTGTTCTATTAATATAAAGGGAGGTCAGGTACTCTTTAAAACAGCTGCTAGTTATGGGTACTTTTTACTGAAGTACATTTCAAAGCCTCTTTACTTTGACTTGAGTAAAGAAGT
>NW_011357536.1:0-3076 GCF_000735185.1 Notothenia coriiceps | reverse complement strand
CACACACACACACACACACACACACACACACACTCTCTCTCTCTCACACACTCTCTCTCTCTCACTCACACACAAACACACACACACACACACACACACACACACACACACACACACACACACACACACACACACACACACACACTCGCTCTCTCTCTCTCTCACACACACACACACTTTTATTTTT
Organism: Notothenia coriiceps; assembly: GCF_000735185.1. Lineage (NCBI taxonomy): Eukaryota > Metazoa > Chordata > Actinopteri > Perciformes > Nototheniidae > Notothenia > Notothenia coriiceps. The sequence continues at coordinate 2,889 of NW_011357536.1, read as the reverse complement.
TACTGGAGCTCTAAAATATAAGTACTGCTGAAGATGTATTTCATTTTTAATGGAGATGCTGCTTTATAGACACTGGTCATATGAGAGCCATCAATATGACGAGGCGAGAGTTCACAGAGGATGTACACACACACACACACACACACACACACACACACACACACACACACACACACACACACACACACACACACACTTATTAGCACTTTAATGTAATCATTTTGCATCCATGGCTTGGCTGTGAATGATGCAACTTGCACTGAGGAAAGAAATGGGTAAAACAGTTGTTATTATTATTATTATTATTAACTATGCGTTATAACTCGTTGCTTGTATTAAATCATATTGCGTAATAGTAATACTATTTACTTTTGCTTTGCGAACAATCTATGAATTCTAGATATGGTGATTTTAGTTTGTGTCAATCAAAAAAACATCTAAAAGTCTGCTCTACTCATTGAACCTTTTTAGTTTTTAAATACACATTTTCAAGGCTTTTTATTTGCACTCTTCGTCATTCCTTAACATCTATTCTTATATATTATGTATATTTTTTAGTTTTTGCATGATGACGTCATTCACCTCCCTGAATTGCCTTGGGTTTAAAAAGTTTTGCACTTGGATATTGGTGTCTTTTCTACGTTTATTTAGTATGCTAACACAGTTAAAATAACAAGAATTGGGAGTTAAAAAAGCAAAATACTCTTTCTATATATATAATAATATACTTTAATGAGAGGCTGGAAGTATTTTAAAATCAATGGTGAACTAGTAAAAAGTGTCTAAATGCAGATTGTATGTCATTGAAGAGTCAGGTCAGTTCAATTTGAATATGTTATCTTCGATATGTCTGCTCTGAAGCCTGGATATCAATCAGATGTTTTATTTTTGGCTAATGATAGACACTCATCATCATCTATTGGTTTTCTCCATTTGAAATGATTATGAATTAAATAATAGTGATTAATGCAATTCCCTTTGATGTGCCTTCTGATCGTCGATGCTCGTCATTAATTGATGCAGATTCTGAGCCATTTATGAACCACGGTTATTATTAATGCTGCATAATATTTGTAAAATATACATTCAGGCATTAATAGACGCATTAGAGGCTTCTGTATTCCTTTTGAAACTCCTCACTTGACTTATTGACACGCTGCTGAGAAAACGGAGCTCATCTGCTGTAATAAATACCTGAGAGTTGAGCAGAGAAGTTTGCTCAGAGGGTCCTGCTGCTAGTGAGTGGACATTGATTGTAAAAATGAGAACAGGTTTAATTAGAAGCAGATTTTATTCCGTCATAGATCAAATAATGGAGTGGGTGATTGATAAAAGCTATGTTTCCAATTGCAATTTTCTTGCACAACCAACAGTGTAATGACATCAAAATGTTGATTTCATTGTTGAAAAGTGACGTTGAAGCAAGTTTGCGTGGATAATACATATTTGATCAAAGCATTTATTTTGCGTTAATTGACATATTTATTAATTGTTTGAGCTATTTTTGATTTATAAACCTCCCAACAGTGTCCTTTTTAAAGTGAACATCTCCCTTTCTGCACAGATATCATGTAGATTACTAATAAATAAATAAATAAAAACTAGAACCACAAGGAGATCAAGAGTTTGTCCTTGAAGCTTCAATCAAGTTTTAATAGCAAACCCTTAGGTCAGGTGAGGTCGAGAGATAGCGTGAGAATCACTCCCTTTTTATTATATCCATAACTACCAGATTCTCCATAAAGAAGATCCTCGTAAAATACCTCCTCATCTCGATCATTACCCACCGGCTGAAAACAATAACGCTGTAAAACACTTTTATTTTTTACTGGAGCTGTAAAAGAAAAAAAAGTACTGCTGAACATGTATTTCATTTTTAATGGAGATGCTTTCTTTATAGACGCTGGTCATGTGAGAGCCGTCAATAGGACGAGGCGAGAGATGTGCGCGCACACACACACACACACACACACACACACACACACACACACACACACACACACACACACAGTTAGAGTCAGCTCTTTGGGTGAGGACCCGTACACAAATATATACACGGGCAAGAATGCAAAGGAAACGCAATCCAGCAAAAACTGAAGCTGCCGACACGAGAGCGAGAATGTGGATGTAGACCAGAGGAACGAAAGTGAAGTAAAGTTAGATTTTCCTCAAAATGAGAGTTTGTTTTATCCACAAGAATAAACCAATTGTATTTCCCTTTCATCTAGATATTAGAATTACACTTAATCCAAGACATGGCAAAATAAACTGCTATGGCAGAAATATTGATAGAAAATCTAATTATTTTGCAGAAATGTTGCATTAATTGTCTGAGTATCAAGAGTACTCACACACACACACACACACACACACACACACACACACACACACACACACACACACACACACACATGCAGGGATTGATTGATGGGGGCCAGAACACACGGAGAACAGACCTCTGTGTTTGGAAAATGACCCGATAGATTGGTATTGCCTTGCTTGCTACTTAACCTGCTGCAATTAGCAGACAGGAAAAGGTCTGGCCACTGAAAATGTAATCACGAAATTAGCCGCGTGATACATCAGCCCAACATAACGTCTATTAAATCCGCGTTATGGATACAGCATTTGTTCATATCAGCGTTGAGGATGGCAGATAATTGGGCACGCTAATGCGGTAATGCTTACAAATGGTCAAATTACATTGAGCTATGTTGATTAAGGCGCAGTGTTAGACATTACGGGCGCACATGCACAGCGATGCAGCCTACACCGGACACACACACACACACACACACACACACACACACACACACAGTGTCACCAGTGTTTGTGTCACACCATGAGGGGTTAAAGTGTTACACACTGCATTGACACTACCCATAAAAC
>NW_011357535.1:7871-15279 GCF_000735185.1 Notothenia coriiceps | reverse complement strand
TAATAACTAAAATAAAACTCCAAACATCTTTAATTCTTTTAGTTTTAAACCTGATTTTTATAAGCTTCTTAATTTTTGCAACAATCTGTAAATATATACAACTAAACACAGGTATGATCTTGAGTAAAAAAAAAAAGAGGTTATAATGAGGTTGTTAACATCAAAGTTTATCAACGGATGTTTGCTGGCACGGAACTACTTGTACACAGCGTATTTCCTGACGGACACACACAGCGTTGAGTCCGGTCAGGGGAGTCAGCACCGATGCAGACTCGGGCCGTTTCTCAGACCCCATTTACACGGGGACGTTTACGCACCAAAATTATTTTCAAAAAACTCTTCCGTTGACACGTTCACTCATTTAACGTGTCCGTTCACACGAGATCACTGGAAACGCTGTAGTACATGGCCGGGCCTGTAAGTGGCGTAGTAACTTCCGCCACAAAATAAACCTAAAGCAGCGAAGACCCCCGAGCATGGTTGCCATGGTTGCCCTTCTGTTTATGCCCCGCGGTGGATTTAGCAACATGTAGTTCATGTAATTCTCCATGTCCACTTGTTGCTGATGGTTGTGTTAGAGGAGCTGTAGATGTTGCACTAACATCCATGGTCATGGTAAGTAGCAGTAGCTACTGACAGTAGCAACTGACCATGCTACAGCAGTGAGCAGCAGAGGTGGTGAGAGACCGAGAGGCGGGGCTATGGCTTCATCGTTATCAGGAAATGATCGTAGCACACTGAGCCGTTTGCCCCCCCCAGAGCGTTCCGGTTGCAGATCTATCCACCTTGGGACCCGTTATCGTTTGCGGGCTCCGTTTCCGCGGTTCTGGTTACGGCCTCGTGTGAACGAACGGGCTATACGCGAGAGAAAAGTAGCGGATACAACCCGTTTCGTTCTCGTGTAAACACCGCCTCAATGTCGAGTAAACCTGCTGCAGAGCAACTATTTCAAGTATACTACGTCATTGAGTGGCGCAGAAGGACAGTTTAAATGCATGTTAAGGCCCAATCCCAAACCGCCCCCTACACCCTGGTTTGGGATTGGGCCTTACTGATGAACAGATTGGAGCAGGAAATGCTAGGAAATAACATTTTTGAGGGAAACACAACTTTAAAGAGTTTCCTCTGCAGCCACACGAGGGCAGCAGATCTACATCTAATGTTTCATACTCCATCTCTAGATCACTTTGAAATATGATAAACAAGCGGTGAAGAACAGTTTAATCCTGATTGCAATTTGCACGTGGCATTCTTTGTCTATTGATTCATTTAGGTTTAAAGTAAACCCTCTAGAGTCAACACAACACACACCCCATGATGTCCTCAATATGAGTTACTTTGTAGTACTGTACAGCTCACAATAGACCCTGTGTTTGCACCATAGAGTGTATATGGTTTGCACATGGAGGTTGTTTGACATTGTGTAACAAAGAAGAAATCTTTTGCCGGGGGGTTTTTGATAGGCCCTTCATTTGGTTTCATGTGGAAGACCGTGCAGGCAAACAGTACGCTGTAATATTGTGACATCTAGTTTTCTGTTTCTGTTTGTGGGATACTTAAATTACCAGCAAATGTTGCGGGACTTCTTTCATTTGTTGTTTAACAGTAAGGAGCCAGAGTGTTGAGGAAATAAGTTCCCATGAAAAGACAAAAACCTCCATGCCTGTATAACGAAAACCCAATAGGATATTGTATTCCTCTGTCACAAGACTTCATTATTATCTTAAAACAAAAACTCTCACACACACACACACACACACACACACTGATGCACAAATGTACTTTAGTGAAACTATGTTTGCTAAATATATCAGTGAAGAAGAATATTCTAAGATACTAAAAATATGGTGGTTTTAATGTTTTATGGGCTTTGGTGACAATAAAATAATTCCTGAACTGCATTTAGGCAGGTTAACTTTTCTTATTGTTAGTACTTTGAGAAAGTAAACTTGGCGGTTACATTATATCGGTTGTTGGTTCACTCAAAGAAAACAGACCAATTAAATAAACCGGCCTTTTTAATTTCTCTCAACCATACATTTTTAGAGATACAAGTTTAAGCTTTGTTTGGGTGTTGAGCTCTGAAAAACAGGCCAAACACACTCAGAGAGTCAACTTAGTTTGGTTTTGCCTGCTTGGTGGCGTCATGTTTTCAGCCGTGTGGAGGAGAAACAGGAAAACCAGCCATCAGTGCTTCTGAATGCCAAATGAAATATTATTCAGGGAGAACAATGAGCTGCTGGCTGGAAATGTGTTGAATCTAATTATGGCCCTAATTGAGATGGCAATTGTAATTTCTTGTTGTTTTCACTGTAATGACGCCTATTATGATGTAAAAAGTGGACAGAAATCAAAGTGACCGGGTGAAAATGTTCCCTGTGCCGCTCAGAAGTCGGCACGTTGAAGGGACAGAAGACATAAGTACACACAAATTACAATAAATAAACACACATTTTACTTTAGCACTCAAGCCCATTGATATCTTGAATTTAATTTGCTCCAAAACAATTGAAAACATGTTTTTCAAAGGCTGTATTATAACAAATTTGGATAAAATATTTGATTATCCAATCATTTCAGATTATTCCTTATAACAGGCACACAGTAATACTGTCTAAATGTTGTATTAAAATCCTAAAATCCTAGAAAATAAATGCTGTCAATAAAAAGCAATTATCTGACATGTTGCAAACAAACCAATAGTTTTTAGACAGAGGATACATTGAGATGTAGTGAGGTCAAACATGGCATGTGTGACACATCAATGTAATTTGTAATTTGAATGTATTGTGCCTTTTTTATTTTCTCATCCAAATTCACAAACGTATGGAAGGTGGTTCAAACCTGGCTTTTGTATTTATTGATCCGTCTGACTTATTTTTCTATCTCAGTACAGTACAACGTTGTGCCAACAGATGAAAGTAGTGGGAAAAACAAAAGAAATAAGATCCAAGTTGTATGAAACTGGATTTATCTTTACACGTTTCGTCGTAGAGATCCATGGGGGTCAAAGGCTGTTTCCTAAAAACTGAATAGCTTGCAATTGCTGACTTGATTTTAGCTGCCGGTTAATTCATTGTAAATTATTAGTACTTGCTTTCAAAACGTTCCCTGTTGATGTCACCGAGGTCACCTGTGTGTCATCTCTCCCTCTCTGTCCTATTTTGGTATTGATATGAAAGCCAGCAATTTTTTTGTTGCAAACTCTCTTGCCCTGTGAGTGTTTGAGTTCACACATTACCCAGATCTATGGTTGCTATATTTAAGCTACATGTAGCTCCTTGTGTTTCCGTTTTGATGAGGTAATGATATTTGTTGAGACTGAAAATGTTATGTGGCTAATGTGCATATTAATGCTCAAAGTATGAGGATGTAAACAGTGTGGATGCACACAGCTTAAAAGACAATATTTCCCTGTGGTAAACATAGAAGCTTCTGTAAATACGAGCCCAGACTGCCGGTAAACTCCATCAGAAACACGAGAGCAGACGTAAACACAGTGTTTGTGTTTAGACTTGTTTAAAATGGTATCATGGTGGAAATATTTGATTAGAAAAATGAGATTAACAAAGTCTGGAGAGTAGATTTCTCCATCCCAAAAAAACATGTTTTGCGTCACAATTTAAAACATATTAAAACAGGAAGAAGCAATAAATATCTCAGCCGACAAACAAAACCGAAGTTAGACCCCGAACTCTAAGATACCAGCTTAATGGACAGGTTTTAGCTTCTTAGCTACTGGTAAAAATATTTTTCCATCAGAGCATTCCCTGCAATATCATGCAACTCCAACATCAGCCTATATGTGTGATACGGGTTATGTGTGATACGGCTCTATCATCATGGGACAAAGAAAGTCAGTCAGTAAGAAATGTGCATACATTGTGCGGGAAAACTATATTAAATGTGAAGACGCAGTTTGGGCCAACGTGACTTTGTTTTGCACACCGCTTCAAGAGCACCTGCTGGGAGAACTGATGGATAAACAAAATCAAATCAGGTTTTATTTATAGAGCACATTTAAAAATGACTTTTGGTCGAGCCAAAGTGCTGCTACATGTAATAAAAACATTTGACTACAATAGCAAACAGAAGACAATCATTTACAACAGCAAATATAAAAATCAAACACAAGGAAATGTCAGGAGTCGAAGGCCAGAGAGAATAAGTGAGTCTTTAGTGTTGATTTAAAAAACCCAGGGGTCTGGGCCGACCTCACATTGAGGGGCAGAGTGTTCCAGAGCCTGGGGCCAGAGCTCTGCTGCCGAAGACTCGGTGCCCTCGGGTTTTGAGCCTGGTCTTGGGCACTATCAGCAGCAGCTGGCTGGGGTGTAGCGATGTAGGAGTTCTGCTATATAGGCCGGAGCCAGCCCACTTAGGGCTTTAAAACAAATAAAAGGAGTTTAAAATCAATTCGGAACCGAACTGGAAGCCAGTGCAATGAGGCCAGAATTGGGGTGATGTGGTCACGCTTTTTGTGGCCAGTGAGAAGACGTGCAGCTGCGTTTTGGACTACAGTAGCTGCAGGCGTTTAATTGACGCCTGGTCCAGACCCACATACAGAGTGTTGCAGTAATCCAGCCTTGTGGTTACAAAGGCATTAATAACCCTTTCTAGGTCTTTAAAAGATAAAAAAGACTTGGTCTTGGCGAATAGTCGTATTTAAAAAAAAAGCAGCTCTTGACTACGGTGCTGACCTGCTTATCAATTCAAAAGCGCTGTTGAAGGTCAAAGGCAAATTAAGGAACAAATTCCCCACTTACAAATACATTTAAAGACTCAGAAACGCTGGAAGATGTACAAAACAATGACACATGTCCGTTGTTTCCATCCATGCTTGGTCGTTTTTCGTGGCAGAGTTTATTCCCCTGGCAGATGAGCAGAAAATAAAAACTGGTCAGAGACAAACAGACCCCCTGCTGTGAGCTGAGGCTAATGCTCCTCAATCGCTGACCTTTTGTTTCTCTGCAGGCCGCCCTGCGAGTGCTTCATCAACCACACGTTTGACAGGAGGGTTTGTTATTTAAATGTCATTTCTATATTCGACTTGGCAGCAGTTATGACCCTGCAGACCTTTGTGTTAGCAAACCGTGTTTAATTTTTCCCTTATTTTTTCAGTTTTTAAAAATCTAGGCTTACTGCCAGGTGTGTGACGCTCTACTCTGTGCACACATTCACACACCTGCTCTCTGCTTTTAGATATTTAAATAAAGAATGAAAATAGGAATAACCAACGTTGCAGCCAAAAGCGATATTTATTCAGCTGCAATACAAATACATTCACTTGATGTCCGGTACACTGATTCTCTCCGGCTCTGATCATCAGGTGCAAAAAGAGACCTGTTCAATAAAACATTCAGTCTTTTGTCTTTGGTGTTCTTTGTCTTGTCCCAGTGCTTCATCACTAAAAGCTTTATAACTGCAGTGTTACATACATCACTCAACATGCAGTTTTGGAAATGAGTCTTGACGCTGAAGGTCATGAATTGAATCTAACAGGCAAATATACGGTGGCTATTAGGTGCAAATGTGCTTCAACTACCCAAAACACTTCCATTAGGAGAAATGTGCTGCAGATTCAGAAACGATGCAAATACAAAAACACAAATGTGCCAAAACACATGCAAAAGAAGAAACATCTTCACCAACTTGATGAAACATGCGCTGCGGACAGGAAACACTGCAATTTGCTCAAAACACAACAGAAACCAGGGGACATTAAAAAGTTACGCTCACAGCTGGGACCGGATCACTTGGTGACGTTCGGGGATTTTAAAGTTGGCCATCTGTCACTGGAAACGTGCCTAAAATTAAAAAACACTTAAAATTATGAAACAGACTCTGCGAGAGTGACAGTTGTCCAACTTTATAATCCCTGAACGTCAGAAAGGGCTCCAACCCCAGCTGTGTGCTTCACTCTTTAGTGTCCCCTGGTTTCTGTTGTGTTTTGAGCTTCTTGCAGCGTTTTTAGAAAACGTTACGCATGTGGTGTCCAGTTGCTGAAGATGTGTCTGGCACATTTGCTTTTTTATTTGTATTGTTTTTTAAGCTGCAGGAGCGCGTTTTCCAAATGGAAATGTTTTGGGCCATTGTAATACTGTAACAATTCAAGACAAAATAGCTTGAAAACGAAAATATATCATTATCTCATTATTACGGTGGCCCTGGAGTGCAAGACACCACAGCATTTCACAAGACACCACAGCATTTCACAAAACACCACAGCATTTCACAAAAACACCTCATTTGGCCACTCACAGCGACACGTGAGCTGAGCTGAGCCACGTGGGGTCACCTTCTAGCTGCAGGACATGGTGGATGCAATCACTGGAACGGCGAAACACTGACCTGCGATTCTGATTGGCTCCTGCAAGCTTAGGCAGGTGTCTCAGCTAAATGCTCTCATTAATCATGAAGACATATCTGCAATCAGTCACACGTTCAAAACCCTTCAAAGCCCAAATACCTGGAGAGTTCACACAAGGACTAATTAGAATAACAAATAGAAAATCAAGTGACAGCATAAGATAAGAAATTAAAATGGTTTACATATATACAGTTTGAATAATTCATAATAATGTAATACTGTGTAAGATCTGTAAACAAGCAAGGGTCAAACATTTACAATTTTTGTATTATGTATTTCTTGAGGACCATCCCAAGTATTTGATTTAGTCCAATTGACAGTTTTGGGATGGTGAAAAAACCGATAATCTTTAGCTCACATCAAAACTAAACGTAGCCACACAAAAAATTGGATAAACAGACAAAATTGCTGTTTTGGTTTCAAAATATTGGCACAAATAAGTGTGATGTGACACAGAGTTATTGCATTTATAGGCAGACTATTTGATTTCACATTATCAGATGACCTCTTCATCAGCGACCACAATGAGACAAACTAATACCAGTTTTCATCTGCTCAATAAATCCCTCACTAGGATTTGGTTTACCCTTCAATCTGATTAATATAATCATTGTAAGTGGCTTTAAGAGGCTTTGCCCGTATTTGATCCATATCTGACAACCTGAACAATCATAGAATAAAAACTATTAGTGATGGAGTTATTATCCACCGAGCTGACCCACTTTCTGCTTTTCCATTGGCTCTCATCCCGGCAATTGTCCAGAGAGAGAGAGACAGAGAGAGAGACAGAGAGAGAGAGAGAGAGAGAGAGAGTTCACCAGCTGTCATTTACCAGCCTGTTTGAGGGGATGCAACTCAGATTATCAGCATGTTTATCCCTCTGTGTGTGTGTGTGTGTGTGTGTGTGTGTGTGTGTGTGTGTGTGTGTGTGTGTGTGTGTGTGTGTGTGTGTGTGACAAATGTGTACATACAGTATTGCTTTCACTCTGTACCTCATTGCATTTACATTTAAATAAAAAACTGCTTTGCTACTTGTATAAT
>NW_011357535.1:0-7826 GCF_000735185.1 Notothenia coriiceps | reverse complement strand
ATGCATAAATAAATGTAATGCTTACTAGGCGCTAAAATATTCGATTAACAGAACAAACAAAAATAAATACGCTGTTAATTTATGTGTTATTGGGGGCTTATTAACGGTGGTTATTGGTTATGCTTCACTATACTTATTTGATTATTAAAATGTAACCGCACCTTGTTTGAATCGTTGTTTAGAGTTGCTACCCCCTAGAATCTTGCCTCAGTAATCTGCCCCTCAAGCACAAAGTCCACCAGATTTGAAGCCATTATTTTTAAAATGTTAAAAAAAATCTTCCCCCTGGCGGGCATATCGCGGCGACCCCCCTTAGAGGATAGCTGATGTCCATCCCCCAAATTCAAACATGCTGCATACAATACTGAATACATTTGAAAACCTTCTTATGTATATTACCTATATCAGAATCACGTTTCAGTTTTTTATCATGAGGTTGGTTAACTTGCAAAGTTATCAAGGATGGTTTGGCTGGCACGGAACTATACTGCTACACAGCGTTGAGTCCGGGTCAGCGGGAGCTCAGCCACCGATGCAGACTCGGGCGGCCGTTTCTCAGACCTCCACTTTACACCGGGGACGTTTACGGCACCAAAATTATTTTCAAAAAACTCTTCCGTTGACACGTTCACACATTTAACGTCGTCCGTTCACACGAGATCACTGGAAACCGCTGTAGACATGGCCGGGCCTGTAAGTGGGTAGTAACTTCCGCCACAAATTTAAACCCTAAGCAACGAAGACCCCCGAAGCAGGTTTGCCAATGGTTGCCTTTCTGTTTAGCCCCCGCCGGTGGATTTAGCACATGCTAGCTTGATTTAATTCTCCATGTGTCCACTTGTTGCTGTGGATGGTTTGTGGCTAGAGGGAGCTGTAGATGTTGCATAACGATCCATAGGTCATGGTAAGTAGCAGTAGCTACTGACAGTAGCAACTGACCATGCTACAGCAGTGACGCAGCCAGAAGGTGGTGGGAGAGACCGAGAGGCGGGGCTATGGCTTCATCGGCTTATCAGGTGAAATGATCGTATAGGCGCGTACACACTGAGCCGTTTGCCCCCCCCCCAGAGCGTTCCGCGTTGCAGATCTATCCACCTTGACGTTACGTTTGCGCGAGCCTCCGTTTCCGCGCTCGACGTTCTGGCTTACGGCCGTCGTGTGAAAGCGAACGGGGCTATACGCCCGGGGAGAGAAAAGTTATGCCGGTACAACCCGTTTCGTTTCTCGTGTAAACACCGCCCTTCAATGTTCGAGTAAAACCTGCTGCCCGTAGCAACTATTTTCAAGGTGATTACTACGTCATTGGAGTGCGCCGGCAGGAAGGACAGTTTAAATGCATTGTTAAGGGGCCCAATCCCAAACCGGCCCCCCTACACCCTGGTTTGGGATTGGCGCCTTTACTGAAGAACAGATTGGAGCAGGAAATGCCCGCTAGGAAATACCATTTTTGGAGGGAAACACAACTTTTAAAGAGTTTCCTCTGCAGCCACACCGGAGGGCCAGGCAGATTCTGACATCTAATGTATTCACTACTCCATCTCTATATTCACTTTGAAATATGAAAACAATGCGGTGAAGAACAGTTTAAATCCTGATTGTAATTTTGCACGTGGCATTCTTGTCTATTGATTATTTAGCGTTTCAAAGGTAAACCTCTTAGAGTCAACACGCACAACAAAAAAACCCCATGATGCTCCTCCAATATGAGTTACTTTATTTTGTGAGTACTGCTTACAGCTCACAATAGACCCTGCTGTTTGCACCATAGACTGTATATGGTTTGCACATGGAGCGTTGTTTGACCATTGTGTAACCAAAGAAGAAATCTTTTTGCCCGGGGGGGTTTTTGACTAGGGCCTTCATTTTCGCGCGTTTCATGTGGAAGACCGCTGCAGGGCAAACAGTCTGCCTGTAATATTTGCTGACATTCTAGTTTTCTGCTTATCTGTTTGGTGATTACTTAAAATTTACCAGCGCAAATGTTGCCGCCGGACTCCTTTCATTTTGTTTAAACAGTAAGGAGCCAGGGGGGTGTTGGGAGGAAATAAGTTCCCCATGAAAGACAAAAACCTCCATGGCCCTGTTATTAACGAAAACCCAATAGGATATTGTATTCCTCTGCCACAAGACCCTTCGACTTATTATCTCTAAACAAAAAACTCTCACACACACACACACCACCGCACACACACACACCACACACACACACACACACTGATGCACAAATGTACTTTAGTGAAACTATGTTCTTGCTAAAAAATATCATGTGAAGAAGAATATCTATCGATACAAAAAGTATGGTGTTTTAACTGTTTTATGGCTTTGGTGGCAATAAAATTAATTCCTGAACTGCCATTGTAGGCACGGGCATTCACTTTTCTTATTTTTTAGCCTACTTTGAGAAGTGAACTTGCGCCGGTTACATTATATCGGTTGTTGGTTCACTCAAAAGAAAACAGACCATTAACTAAACCGGCCTTTTTAATTTCTCTAACCATACATTTTTAGAGGATACACAGTTTAGCTTTGTTGGCGTGTTGAGGCTCTGAAAAACAGGCCAAACACACTCGAGGAGTCACTTAGGGTTTGGTTTTGGCCCCTGCTGGTGGCGTCATGTTTTCAAGCTCGTGTTTTTTATTTTTAAAGAAAATTCAGATTGAATATAGTAAAAAAATGTAAATATAGTGTTGGTCCAAAAATTATTTTTACATATTAGTGAAAACTACCCTTGGATTGATCGGGCTTAGTAGCTAAAAGCTTTAGGCAAATCCAAACGTAAACAATATAATAAGTACCCTGTTATCAAGATTGATTGCCAAAACAAGTGGACCTTTTACACTTTTTAGGAGAGCTTTAGCAAAAAGAAAACACTTCTGCGCCGTCATTTTGGGTGGATTCTCCCTATTCTCTGACCCCCCCCCGATTTTGCTGATTGACATCTCTTTTAACGCTAGGTCAATGGAATCGCACGGGAAAAGTTCACCTATACACACACAGCGAGTTACCAAATAAGGGAGCGAGAGTGACGCGTAGCGGCCAAAACCGGGGGTTGCTGACACACTTGGTGGCTACCATAGCAGCTAATTTTTTCTTCTCCGTATTTTTGCATCAAATTGAATTATGGATTATCAATAATTTTTTCAAAGTGACAGCACCATTGAGATTAACCTATGGGATTAACCTTTCAGGGGCCGGCCGTTTTTTCTGTTTTAATGCCCATTGAAACACGACTTTTGATTCGAATAACAGCTAATTGTGAGCATATTCCGTGTTTGCCTACCTAAAGCTACGTCGGGTGTGTTGTCTGTATTTGCTTCCCCTGTACACGAGGCTCTGATCACTCAGGATGATCCTTAGTAGTTCTATAATCTGTGGCACTCTCAGGATGTTTATCTAAGGCTTTGTTTGTGTAGATCGCAATAAGGTATATCGATCGGTATAGCCCTAGAGTTCTGGTGCTAACGGCCTTAACATTTTTTCGGCTTTGTGGCTTTAATTCAGGAGGCTCAGCGGGTTATTGATATTCATAGTTTATTAAATATTAAGCAAGCCCCTCAGCACGCTGTTTCCTGCCAGATTATGTTGTTTCCGCCCGCGGGGCGTGCGGTCGATGTGTTCAAACAGGTTAGATATTGCAACAATCGTCTACCCAAAAATTAAGAAACAATTAGAGTAGGTCCTACTGCTCCCTTACTCTCTTGCTAAGCTTGGATTCAAGGCTCACCATTAAATAGTCTGACCTTTTTTAAAGGGCCCCGATGTCATGCTTGTTCCGGTTTAGTACCCGTCCCCTTTGTGCGTTATGAAGGGTTTTGTATGCCATGCTAAACGGTTCTTGCAGGGTCACAAACCTCAAAGCTACACCCTGTACGCGAGTAAAACTCTAACACAGAAAATACCTTGTCTATGGCTGCCCAAGAACGCCTCGTTTGGAGGATTTCTCATTTATCCAATTGCTTTTGCTTCCTGGGCTTTCTGTGGACGTGGTGGCAACACCCAAATCAAACAACAAATGACCGCGATTGCGTCCAAAAGGACCAATCGGCGCGGAGGGGCCCCTCACACAGCAGGATCCCTTGGCTAACTAACAGCCAAGGGATTTACTTTGCATAGAGCGCCCTCCCTGAACGCTTGGCTAATAGACGAGCTGGGATCGCCGGAGAACATCGCTCTCCGCAGGACCCGTTCTCACAGCGTTATAAATATAAGTTTATAAATTCCTTCAGCTAGCTAGACAGGAGTAGATTTGATGCCGATCACTAGCGGGGGTGTGTGCTTGGGGCGGGGATGGTGTGTGTGTGTGTGTGTGTGTGTGTGTGTGTGTGTGTGTGTTGTGTGTGTGTGTGTGTGCTGTGTGTGTGTGTGTGGTGTGTGTGTGGTGTGTGTGTTTGCAGGTTCATAGCCAGCTCCATCAGCACAATACATGGCGTTATTATTTAGGGGCGGACTCATTAAAAAAATGTTAGCTTAAAATTTTTTAATTTAGGAGGCCTTTGTAAGTTAATTATCGAAATTTAATCGCCATTTTTAGATCAACCATATAAACATATTGGACCTGAGAACAGTGAGAAGCAATTTTTTTCACATGGATTTTATATACCATTGAATAATGACTGCAATACATACAGCTGTTATGCAACAAATTGTTTATTTTTTTCAAGGTGGTACTTAAAGACCAACAGAAAAGTGCAATTTTGGCCCATAAAGTGTACAATAGCATATTTAGGGGAATATAGTACATTTCAGAGATCAGGGTACCTATAGGTAGGTAGACCTTCTTGTAAACTATAACACTTTGTTTTTTAAAGTTAAACACCATACTTTCAAGTACATTCAGAACATTGAAACCTGACTTATTAGAAAGCATCTCTTGTTGCTTCAGAGGCCATAACAGGACTTTGTTGATTTAACAACAGTTGATTTAAAAAAATCTAACTCAATTTTCAGTCCAACTCTCTCAATAAACCTTTTGGCCAAAACAAATAAACAGGTTCAACATAAGAGTCCAGTGCACCAAAGCACGTAATAAATAGTTCAACATAAAGTGTACCATTAAAATAAAAATAAAAAAGTGCACAGTGATTGACCTCAATCCCTCCTATTCTTCGCAAATATCCTGCTCGAAAAATAAAATCTCATCTGATTGCATATGCACTGGTTTTGATCAACGCAACATTGAGGGTGTGGGTCCTTGTACACCGAGTCGGGGCTAACGTCCAGGTAGCTTCCACGCTAGTCTGCTATAGGTTTTGCATTGAGGTGATCTTGAGGCTTGATTGGCTGCGGTGATATGCAAATTCCTTTTTGCATATTTCCAAACAACCAGTGCTCTTATTGAAGCTTCCATCCGGTCCGTTTTTTTAAAACAAAATGTCCCATCCACGGGGCAACCAAAGCGGTCTCATCAGCTTCTTCGTTCATGTTTGACTATTGTTCACTGTGGTTTGTTGTGTCTGAAGTCATGAACGTTAGTTGTTGGTCAGTATAATCGGTACCCCTGAAACTCATCCAGTGAGAAACGTTCCGCGGTGCAAAAATAAGTGCGATTAAAATGCGTTAATGTTTTTAACGCGTTAATTTTTGTGTAATTAATTAATCTTAATTAACGCGTTAAAGTCCCGGCCCTAGTTATTATCAAAGACAGTATTTACAGGGTTTTTTTCCCGACAAATGTGTACATACAGTATTGCTCTCACTCTGTACCTCATTGCATTTACATTTAAATAAAAAACTGCTTTGCTACTTGTATAATATATAAACTATCACATGTTTATATTTGTATATTAGGAGACTTGTCTATTACAGTGTATTCTAACAGAGTTCAAGAAGTATGAAATGTCTTCCAGTATACATTATTTTATTGTGGTCTCACAAAAATATAAACATTACTAAAAAAATAAGCAATAACTTTCCTCCAGAAAAGCAACCCTTTACATCGCAGGATAATATGAATGTTTTCTAATTGCAGCTTCACATCATGGGAAGGATGTTTAATGAGGAATAATAATAATAACCAATTCTCTTTTTCAGTGCATTCCCTTGGCATGAAATGAATGGACGGTCATGTGCATTTCTCCTTTATTTGTGCATTAAACATTATGTGCTTTTAATATCAACAGTCCCAACAATCGTGGAGATGTTACTGACCTGATTACTTGTTGGAAAGTCCAAACTCTGACTAACGTTATGTAACCATGATGTCATCTACTATATTGACTAGAGCCAGCTGGGGCCATAAGGTCTCAGAGGACGTGTGCACTGTGCTTTTACTTATTATGTATTTACAGTAAGTGAGTCACATCACTAATTACAGAACATGTGGCTTTAATACTGTATTCAGAGCTTTGGGCTGTGATAACAAGCCTCGTTGACCCGGGTGGGCTTGAAATCCTGGCAGAGGATCACAGAGACACATTTAGGGAATGAAAAACAGACTTGAAATAAACCCACTTTCTTTAGGGACAGATACAAAAATGCAGTGCTACAATTGAAACAGGAGTTTTCCTTTTCCTAGATTCTTATGGGATCTAACCTTGGTTTAATATTTAACTTATTGTGATACACTATTACTAAAAATGTTATTATCTAGCACTTATATTTTGGTAGCAGGAGCTATGTTGACCTAAAGACTCTATTAGGTCAATGACTATTTAAGTAGGTTCAATAATGGAAAAACCAAACAAAAATGTCATTTTTTTTCGTTTTCTATATTTTTCATAATCATTTACAATATTAACTTTTGTTAAACAGCAACACAGATTATTTTTCTCTTGGGAATTTGCCAACTTTTTCTAAATGCACAATCAGACACAGATTATTACCGAGTCATAAACAATGTGGTTCAGGTCCACTGAGACAACAGTCTTGCTTTTTAAATCATCCATACTTTTCTCAATTTAAATATGTTCCTAGGTCCAACAATGTATTCTGTATTATCCCGCCAACTCTCTGAAATCCCATTATGTTTGGTCAATCCCCAGAGCTCCTGATCATAGGTGAAGTCGTGCATTGTAAACCTAAAATATCTGCACAAACCTCCAATATACCTCCAAAAACCAGAGAGCCAGCGCTGAGTCACTTCTTGGGAAGCAGCATCAAGCTCACTGTTATATCTTGGCCATATAAAAAAAGTTTCAGAGACCCTTGCCGAGGAACTGTTGAAAAGTCCTGAGTGCAGTGAATAAGGACGCTTATGTAAGAGGGTCAGAGGTCATGAATATAATGGCCACCCATGACCAGCTAATAAGAAGGAAAAACACACACATGCTACGGTTTCAACTGAACCTCACACGCCTGCCAAGATCCCCCGCTGAGGTCATGCTGTTAAATCACAATCCCTGGACTCATGCACACAGAAAACTGACTTTATATTCAGCACAGCATATTAAAAATAAAGCTGTTGAGTCGATTCCTCCATTAATCTGTCCACTATTATTATATTCCCAAAGTGTGGCTTTTGTACCTCATTTGAAACTACTTAATTTGTAATTTTCAGTTTTTAAAGTACATTATATGACCATATATATATATATTTTTAACAACTTACACATAAACATATATTGGTGTTTGCTAATGATGCTTTTTTCTGTGAATTCAAAATGTATGTCATGTAGGAATCCTTACATGTTAAGTGGTTTCACAGTAAAATAGGTCGGGTATTCACGTATTATATAAGGTTGTGTGTGTGTGTGTGTGTGTGTGTGTGTGTGTGTGTGTGTGTGTGTGTGTGTGTGTGTGTGTGTGTGTGTGTGTGTGTGTGTGTGTGTCTGTCTGTCTGTCTGTCTGTCTGTCTGTCTGTCTGTCTGTCTGTCTGTCTGTCTGTCTGT
>NW_011357534.1:0-2774 GCF_000735185.1 Notothenia coriiceps | reverse complement strand
TCTTATCAACATGGACAAAATATGCTTTATGCAAATGTTTGTTTATTATCATTTGAACAATGACAAATATTCTCATGAATATTAAACACAACAATCTCTGAACACTACAAATATTTGCCTCAATTCAAGTGTGTGTGTGTGTGTGTGTGTGTGTGTGTGTGTGTCGGCGCAGTTGTCCAATAGTGAAGACCAATAGTCTCCGGTGAGTCTTTCTTAAATCCTCCTCTACCTTCATACAAGTTGTGTATTTAGACACAGTGGTGGCTCTGGAAGGCAATTCATAAGTGCAGTTATTGGATGCGACCCAAATTATATCACGCAGCCCCTCCTCCTCCACAATGTTAATTGGCCTGCAAGCTGTCACCACCCATTTTGCGATCTTTGTTGAAGGTTTGCTGCTCGTAGACGTGTCCAGGCCTCTCCCCCGCACACTTTCAAGTGTGTTCTGCTGCAAGCGGGCGGCAGGAGCTGTCGGCATCAGCAGTGTGCTTGGATTGTATAGATGGTATTTTAAAGTCGATGCGCTCTGAAACTACGGGGCGGCCGAGGGCAAAAAATGCACATGCGTTAATCGCGTTAAAATAATTAGTGGCGTTAATTTTTTTTTGCGTTAACACGTTATTAACGCGTTAACTTGACAGCCCTAATAAATAGTCCTTCAAATATTTTTATTTTATTTCCTTCTTATTTTTGTCGAAGCTCAAGAGAGCCAGAGCAGAGAGCCCGCGGGTTGCCGACCCCTGGCCTAGACCATTCAATGCTTTATAAACCACTAACAGTATTTTGAAATCAATTATTTGACAGACAGGAAGTCAGTGTAAAGACTTCAGAACTGGACTGATGTGATCCACTTTCTTAGTGTTAGTGAGGACTCGAGCAAAGTCTTCTAAGATGAAGTAAACCTCTTCGTACCGTCGACCCAGACACAGACACGGTTATGTTTCCCTCCAACATACAGACGTTACACCGCTTCCTGCTGTGCCAATGCTACTGAACATAAGCATAGGTTATTTTAAGTGTGAACAAACAACCAATGCTGTGGATCTCTGGAGAGGACAGTGTGCTTTTCATGTTGTACTTGACAAAAGTGGAATTTTATATCAAAATGCACAAGTGGATCTGGAACAACATCAGAGACGGGGTGAACTTCTCAGAGCATCTTGGAGGGAAATCATTCAATACAAGAAATCAGCCCTGATGTACTTTAGTGACAGATCTGAAGGAAGATTGTCATAAATGAAACAAAGACAGCAGCCATGTGCCACAGATGAATAGGACAGCTTGCGCTATGAAATGGTCGTCTCCAATCGTTGTTTGCCAAATCCTCTGAGGATAATTCCACACTGTAAGCTATTTTGTTGTCATGTCACGATGCCTTGGCCTCCGATCTCCTTGTTGTGACTCATATTTTCACATCTTCATAAAAAAGAAAATCTCTGGTGTAAAACCACTGTCAAAAACCTCCCACAATCAAGAGCATAGAGAATAATCAGCACCTCGGTAGACATGTTTATGTAGAGAAAATGCAAATGGGCTGGTTTATTTCATACGAGGCTTCCCACACCTTCCCCGTTGCTCATGATTAATGAGACAGACGCTGCCGTTTGGATGGAGAACTTCCCCGATAAAACACATTAATACTGAGGCCTCTTTTACATGCTCTTGCCAGATAGCTATCAGTAGAAGTGCAGGAGAAAACATTTGTCTGCATGCAAAATGGCCTCATCAAAACATGGAGATAAAAGCAGAAGGGGAGGAAATCACTAGAATCATAGCAGCACGTATTCTTGTTGACAAATGTGCAAATGGACTTCTCTTTTCATACCGTCAAAGGCACCCCACGTCTTCCGCTTTGTTAATGATTGATGGTGCAGTCGTCTCATTTTGGAGGAGGACCGTGACAACACATCAATAATAAGAGCTACTTTACATTCTGCCCACTTTGCTATCAAAGGAAGTGCAGAGAGGGAAAGAAACATTTGACTTTATGCAAAACAGTTGGAGACTTTCGATGTGAACGATCAAAAACATTTTGAGGTGAGACAAGAGCTGCGGATATGTTTACCTTATTGACTTTGGTTTTATTACATGCAGGGCTTTTCATATCTGAACAGCTGATACTGGGCAATTGGTGTGTACAAACTGTGGCTCGAGTGTCAAATCCTGGGTTATATGATATTTCTTGGTTTCATTATTACATTGCATTTAGCTGACACTTTTATCCAAAGTGACTTACAATAAGTACATTCGACCAGGAAGATACAACCTTGAGGAAAACAGAATCATATAAGTACATCAGGTTTCATAGAGCCAAACATTTCAAGTGCTACTCAACTGGCTTTAGATAAGCCAGTCCTTTATTAGTATATAAGTGCTCTGTCAATAGTTCAATCGCTCGAAGTGGAGTCCAAAGAGATGAGTTTTCAGTCTGAAGAAGATGTGTAAGCTTTCTGCTGTCCTGATTTCAATGGGGAGCTCATTCCACCATTTTGGAGACAGGATAGCAAACCCACGTGTTTTTGCTGATGGGAACTTGGGTCCCCCTCGCAGTGCGGGTGCAGCGAGCTGTTTGGCTGATGCAGAGCGGAGGGCACGTGCTGGGGTGTACGGTTTAACCATGTCCTGGATGTAGGAAGGGCCAGATCCATTCGCAGCATGGTACGCAAGTACCAGTGTCTTGAAGTGGATTCTAGCAGTTACTGGAAGCCAGTGAAGGGAGCGGAGGAGCGGTGTGGTGTGGGAGAATTTTGGAAGGTTGAAGACCAGACGAGCCG
>NW_011357533.1:3130-4011 GCF_000735185.1 Notothenia coriiceps | reverse complement strand
ATATTATATTTTATTATGATGTTATGTGGCTGTGAAGCACTTCGGTAAACGCTCGGTTTTTAATATGTGCTATATAAATAAAGTGGATTGGATTGGATGGTTTATTTTCACACTGTGGTTTTAATATATTTATTTCAATAACTTTTTTGAGCTTGTGTTTAGCTTCATTTCTATCTCACTGAACATATGTGAACTGGTTCAGCTGATAAGGCTGGTTATGAATCAAGAGGAGGAGGAGCAAACAGGGGGAGGGAAGTTGAAAGTGAAAGTATGAAGTCAGACTTGTCAGAGTGCCAGACACCATTTTACAGCTGGACGGAGCAGGAGGACAACAGGGTGAGTGTTAACCAGGATCTGCTTTTTAACACATTATTTACTCTGTTTTACTGGATGTCAGAACATCAGCGTCGAGTCAAAAGAGACTTCTACAAGTAGTGTGAACTGGTTTTATTTCCTGTTTTCTGATTCATCAAAGCAACATAACATGCGACAGCCCAGCGCAGTCAAAATGGGGAGCGGCCTGTCTGAAGTCTGACTGATTTAATGTATTTTGATTTTAACCAAGTGTTCAACTTTCCTGTCTGTCCTGTTTTCCTGTAGTCGGCTCCCAGAACGCAGTGGAGGAAACAGGGGTGACTCTCTGCAGTCTTCCAGGGCCGAAGCAACAAACTTTGGGTTCAATAACCCACTTTTCAATAAGGCAGACAGGCGAGCTCTTCTTTGGGAGGCCGTTGCATTTATTAAGGTCTTTGTTACAGATCTAACTTTGAAGACACTCGACAGAACTTTGCTGCTGTTTCGTTCACTTCAAAAACACACACCGCCCCTCGCTCGCTCTACCATGCGCACACTAGTGATGTGTCGGTCGCACATGCGAACGA
>NW_011357533.1:0-3085 GCF_000735185.1 Notothenia coriiceps | reverse complement strand
TTCCCCCTTCTAATGTGGTCCCTCACGTTTTCCTCTTGCTTTTTGTAAATGTTCACGTGAGAGGAGTCACATGTGAGGGATTCTAATGGTTATGATTTGTTTATCTTTGGTCTTATTGTCAGTGATTAAATGGGACTATCGTCTACCTGTTCTACAATCGCCACTACCATCAACATGTCAAATCTGTGGTGGAGCCAAGCATTGACGCGGTGGAGACCAGTCTCGGGATTTACATTGTCAGGCAAGTATTCTACTCGTTCGAGAGGAATTTATGAGATATAATGTGATCCGTGGGAGGCACACAGCGATTATATGTTGTGCGAGGCTTTGAAGCGGCAGTGGCGCAAACCAAGTCTGAGGCCCGCTCGATGTGCAGCCTCGAAAATACCCCCCAAACGGCAAGGACGTGGCCTCCCTGAGGCAATTCCAAGTATGCTGGAGATTGGAAGGCAGTCCTTCGCGGCATCCGATGACGTAGTATGCGTTGAAATGTTGGACTTGGAAAGCCAAGTTCCTCGGCGATTAGAGAACCGGCCACGGCGTTTCGGCCACTGGAGCGTGCATATACCCGGCGGGCCAGATCATATAGTATTAGAAAATTATCATGCGGGCGAAATTAAATGCCACCACGGCCGGCGATTTGGCTCCGGGCCTTGAGCTTTGACGCATTCATGTTGGTTTAGACGCCATCCCATGTTAATCACTGGACATGGATGACAGATAACATCAGTATTATTAGTATCCCGCACGAGTCGACTCCTCTCACCGTGGAACAATTTACAAGGCAAGAAGGAACGTGGGGCACAATAGAAGGGGGCGAATCCCCAACAATAATCTTCTGAGATACAGGGACTACATTTCAGAGAGTTACCGCCCCACTGATCTCCGAACCTTGTCAGGAGTATATGAACATTCAATAAATGAAGAATACAGAATTATTAAATATAAACACAGAATGTGTGGTGTTTAAAATGATTTACAACATGCACCACTGCTATTCCACGTTACACTTGTAGCCTACATTGAGTAAAAGTAGAAAGTTTAAAAAAAAAAGTCCCCCATTCATAATCTGGGAGCAAAGAGATCAATAAATGCAGGCAGGTGTTAAAAATAATCCAGAAACACATGTATAGTATAACAAAATAGGGAACAATTGAATGCACAGTTAACACTAAGAGTAGCTTAAATACCTCCAACACTTTAACTTCGTGAGGTTTTGAATGCAGGATGTTTTACTGGGTTATTCGCAAAACTGATGGTATTCATGTTGTTTCCAATAACTCGTGTTGAGCGGCTTGTTTTTAGCCTTCTATTTCTATCTCAGCTGAACAGAGTCCCCTGGATGTGAACTTGGTTCAGCTGCGATAATGGCTGGTCATAAAACAAAGGGAGTAGGCCTGCAGACAGGGAGGGAAGTTAAAAGTTGAAAGTAGTAAGTAGTCACGATGCCATTTTAGCAGCACGCCGAGCAGAAGGAGAACAACGGGGTGAGTGTCACACACCAAGGATCTGGCTTTAAACAGATTATTATGTACCTGCTGTTAAGATGATAACATAATTGCTTGTTAAAAATCAGGCGGTCCTCAGGATTCCAATGAGACTTCTGCAAACTCTTTTTATTTCCTGTTTGGCTTGATCCGTCAGGATTAACAGAACATGTACAGCGCAGTCAAAATGAGGCCTGTCTGAAGTTCTGAAGTCTGATTCTGATGTTTTTAGACCCAAAGGTTTATTACTATGAATCGGTTCGATTTGAAAAAAGAGTGTTATTAAAATGTGTGTGTGTGTGGTGTGTGGTGTGTGTGTGTGTGTTGTGTGTGTGCGTGTGTGTGTGTGTGTGTGTGTGTGTGTGTGTGTGTTGTGTGTGGGTGGTGTGTGTGTGTGTGTGTGTGTGTGTGTGTGTGTAGTGTGTGTTTTGTGTGTGTGTCCTGTGTTACCTGGTGTAACTCTCAGACTGGAAGAAGGATGAGTGATTTCAAAGATGAGGAAGAAGGACACACCTTCAGTCTCGGCAGCTGTCTGTCTTGAAGAGTGACCGTCTAGACTGGCAACCCTCTGAACTTCAGTGATGAACGTGGACTGCCTCAGACACAAAGTAAGCAGTTTCTGCTGTAAACTGACCTGAAGAGGATTCAGTTTTCATACAAACCTAATATATAAGGATATCAATATGCAATCCATAGTATCAATTGTATCCGTGTGGAATAACAGGTTTTAAATGGCACAATATTGATAAAATTCTAAGCTAAAAACTAAAAAAATAGTACGTTGAAAGACATTATTCACTACTTGGGGCCATGCTTATGTATTCAATTAGATGTTATTAATAATAGTGATAACGCTGGTGACTGTTGTGTTTGGCCATTAGCAGTAAATTAGGGGTGGGGGAAATAATCCCTACAGGCCATAGTTATGCGATACTTTTGCGTGGCGTATTGTATCGATTTAACGGATGCCAAGTATTTAAAAATCATATATAAACTGTAGCATATCTTCTCCGAAAGTGGTCGTATATAAAAACAGGAAGTTATGTTAAAGCACATGAATACAATTGCAATGAAATTACAAAAGTGTGTGTGTGTGTGTGTGTGTGTGTGTGTGTGTGTTGTGTGTGTGTGTGTGTGTGTGTGTGTGTGTGTGTGTGTGTGTGTGTGTGTGTGTGTGTGTGGTGTGTGTGTGTGTGTGGTGTGGTGTGTGTGTGTGTGTGTTTGTGTGTGTGTGTGTGTGTGTGTCTCCAGTGTTACTGGTTTGTCTCTCAGACTGGAGAAGATGAGTGGTTTAAAAGAGGAGGAAGAGGACACATCTTCAGTCTCCAGCTGTCTGTCTCTGAAGAGTGACTGGTCTAAAGATGTACCTCTAACCTTCAGTAATGAACCTGGACCCTCAGACACAAAGTAAGAGTTTCTGCTGTAACCTGACCTAAAGAGGATTCAGTTCTTATATAATCTAATATATTAAACTGTTCTTTAATAATATCATGTGTTCAGTATAGTACAGAACAAAGGCAGCAGAGTACAGGAAGCTATTTGAGGATATTTCAATATGCATTTATAGCATCATAGTATCAGTGGCATAAAAAGGTTTT
>NW_011357532.1:0-2766 GCF_000735185.1 Notothenia coriiceps | reverse complement strand
TTTCCCTGATAATTGACATGCTGAAAATCTTAAGAAGAATGTCTCCTCCCCCAGCTCTTCCAATCTACTGGAATGCAGAACTGCTCTCTGTTCATACAGAGTAATAAAACATGTTTTAGCTAACCACTGCACAAATGTTGTAGCAATTCAGTACCCACACATGAAAGAACAAAACAAAGAAATCAAACAAAACACACACCCTTATCGTTTCTTAACTAATGCATGCTGGACATGAACCACTAATTAACAGGACTTTAACTGGATTATCTGAAAATGTATCTGGGAATTCTCCTGTTAATTGCAAGGACTATTGATAATTAACAGAAAGACCCTAGGGGCCTCTTCTTGGTATCTGCTAGGCAGAAGTCACTCAATGCAGAAATCACAAGTTTAACACACATACTATATAAGGTGACATTAAAATGAATATACCAGATTGAACTTTCCTGCCATAAAACGTTACTTTAATACTTCAAATAATTCAAATAATACTTCACTCGGTATCCAGGAGACTAACTGAGTGTCTTCATCTGTTGTTCGTGCTTCAGTGTGTGTGTAGCAGTGTGTATGTCGGTGTGCATGCCAGTGTGTAGCAGTATTCAGGCTGGTAATGGATGTTCCTGCCTGCTGCCGGTGACTCTGCAGAGGCTGAGTTATGGCTCGTGTTGCAGCCGCTGATCTGTGACCTGAGTTCCTATCAACTCTGCAGCCAAATCCAACATGAGACTGCGTTATGCAAAGATACTCTCAGAATAATATTGTACTATTGAGTACAACTGTTGACTGCGTTGCAGGTGTGGATATATATGGAAGCCCATTTCCACCAGTAAAAGAAAAAAGCTCAAATCAAAATGTAGAATTGTGGGGGAAAAGGATTCTAACTAATGACTGAGAGAAAAAAAGAGAAAGCATAGCAGCATTATGACTAAGCATACTATAATTATGGCATATAATCTAAAAATAATGACTAAGTGTTAGCAACAATTACCATAATTCAAGCATCATTTAACTTTTGTGCAAAATAAAGCATGTTCTCTGCATCAACCATTTCAACCAAGTGTTGATACTGGAGAGTCTCACTGTTTGCAGGCCTGATGCATTATTAACTTGTATGGTTTGAAGC
Organism: Notothenia coriiceps; assembly: GCF_000735185.1. Lineage (NCBI taxonomy): Eukaryota > Metazoa > Chordata > Actinopteri > Perciformes > Nototheniidae > Notothenia > Notothenia coriiceps. The sequence continues at coordinate 1,643 of NW_011357532.1, read as the reverse complement.
AGTCACTAATGCACATTTTCTCCTTGTCTCATAAATCCCCTCATCCTCTCGACTTTCCTTCCAACTCCTTCTCACCCTTCTCTCTGCTTCGTTCCCATCTCATTTCCCCTTGCCTTCTATCTCTTCTTCTCCCCTATACTCCCCTCTCTCCCCTCTCTCAGGTGAGAAGTGTCGGAGCTTCATTGATCTGGCCCCGGCGTCGGAGAGAGGTGAGTAATGACCGTCATTAGCCACCGCCGCTACTTCCTGCCGCTCCCACCTGTTCGTCAGACCAAGGGAAACCAAAATAAATATGCACACATCTCTTTATTGGGCACCTTTCTGGCTTATTTTCATCTGTATTTAACATTATTATATTCTAACAATTTAAAAATATATAAATAATGACTGTACCTGTGAAGCTGACAATTGACTGGCCCGACCAAGCAAGGAGGCAGAGGCAGAACGTCCAAAAATATAACCCGGTGTGGGCCTTTATTAAACTCAATCCCAGGACACAGCCTCAATCTTGCTGTTTTTTGTGTGCACAGTCACCAGCCACAAGGATCTCACACACACTACCTGCCCCAAAACAGACAGGGAAACAGAGCCTAAATACACAGACACACTAATCAGCAATTAGACACAGGTGGGGGGGGGGAGGAGACAACACAGGGCACCAGGTGCACACAATCAACAGCAACAGACATGGGGGAAGGGAAACACTTTTCAACATAAAGCCAGCAAACAGAGACAGACAAACTAAAACACATACACACATATATTTCGCCCCCAACAAAACTACACAATCCGTAACGGAGGCCGAGATCTATGGCCCCAAAGATCACCTCTGTTACAGTACCTATCAATTTTTATATTATTAGAGAAACACCTCTTATTTATGTTACCTTCATTGATCCTGTAACACGTCTGTATTATCTACCTCAGTAAGAGTTAGACTTTTACTTGAAAGGGATTATTTTATAGTCATACTATTTTGACTTTTATTTAAGATATAGGCCTGATTTCTCTTTCACTTCTGGCAGTAAGTAGTTCTGATGTCCAGCTCTAAGAAGGAAGTTCATTTTAAAGACGTTTATTGTAAATTAAATTGAGGTCAAAGTTAATGACATCTGAGCGTCTGCAGGGTGCGTTCACACCTGCCTTGTATAGTCCGGTTGAATCGAACCCTGGTGCGTTTAGCCGCTTGGTGCGGTTCATTTGGGTCGGTGTGAACACAATCCGAGACCTCTTAAGTGAACTAAGCAACCGGACTCTGGTCCGCTAAAATAGGTGGTCTCGGAGCGCTTGCTTGCGAACTCTGGAGCGGTTCATTGCTGGTGTGAACGCAGTCCGCACCAAAACATAGGAAGCGTAGTATTTACGTGTCACAAGAACGCGGATATCTTCACAATCTTTAGCGAAAGAGTCTTTTAAGACATCCGCGGTTGTTTAGTGTAAAGTAAAAATGCTACGTCAACTACATAAAATTAAGAACACCTGTCGTCGGTGAAACGCCCCTCCTTACTGCAGAACGTCTCTCATTATATGTGTCATAATGTTTTTTAAAGGACGTTGTCTGATTACATAATCATATTCGTGGGCCGCTAGTGTCTGTTGATCTCCAGATTAACAGCAGCATGAGAATAACCTGCCGAAAGTGC
>NW_011357531.1:355071-421310 GCF_000735185.1 Notothenia coriiceps | reverse complement strand
TTAACTTTTTTTTCTTCTCAACTTTGTGTGGAAAAATGTGGGGATTATGCGGCCTTTTGATAAATATGCGGCTTTTTAAAAATCTGCGCCATTTGGCTGATTATGCGGTAAATTCTGCGATCGCAGAATCGCGTTTTTCTGGAGGGTCTAATTACTAACCTGACTCAGATGGTTTGTTTCACCAAACCATCTAGGAAAGCTCCATTGGAAGCCATTTGGAAAGGGCAGGGACTTTCAAAAATACTTGGCAGGTGATTGGATCAATCACCTTCTATCATGGGCCACTTTTGATTGGTTAACAATGACTTGTACATGTTGAGCACAGCACTTCTGATTGGTGTGGATGACTGACACACAAGAAGAACAAAAAAAAAGTTTTAAAAAAATGCAAAAAAGAAAAGAAAAAATGTTTAAAAAAAAAAAAAATGTTAAAAAAAATCGCAGGCTTTGCGATTTGATAATCACATCATTTAAAATCGCGATTTCGATTTAAAATCGATTAATGGTTCAGCCCTACCCCGCAGTGCAGAGTTAGATCTGGCACCTCTTAAAGTAATGGTCCACTTTCTAAAACTTGGTCCGTTTGTGGACTTGAACTGACAATATCTGATTTGGTGCTTTATCACTGTATTTATAATGAATATTTTCATCACGTAAGACCTGATTTGTAATCTGTGTGTACGATCATGTGTTTTCTACTTCCAGGGCATGGTGATGGTGAGTCCGGAGATGGATCCTACCATCTGCTGGATGTTTGAGGCTGAGATTGTGCTGCTCTTCCATGCCAAGACCTTCCACAAGGGCTTCCAGGTTACTGTGCACATCGGCAATGTGAGACAGACCGCAACTGTGGAAGCTGTGTGTGGCAAGGTTAGATCATCCAACTGTTGGAGTCTGAAAGATGTCCTCGACTTCAACATTCAGATTATGTCCGACAATTCTGTTTCTTAATGCCGTTTTATTTGTTCCTCTTGTTTTCTAATTGCTTTACCACAGGAGGAGCTGAGGACAGGGGAAAAAGCAGTTGTCGTGTTCAAGTTCCTCAAGCACCCAGAATACCTGAAGGTGGGAGCGAAGCTGCTCTTCAGAGAGGGCGTGACCAAAGGCATCGGCCACGTCACCAAGCTGCAGCCCATCGCCCAGTACCGGCCGTCCCAGAGCGAGGACGATGAGGCTTAAAGTTACTCTGAGAAAACAACAGAAAACACCGTCCCACCCAAAGACAAGGTGCTTTATAAAAGACTTCCTGCTTTCTCCAAAGGCCACTCTGTCCTGTTCTCTGCACATTCATTACTGTCTCAGGAGATCACTGTTTAATCACCCTTTTCCAAAGCCTTGTTGTCACCCTCCGCCTCGTTTCAGCCTCTTTTTTTTTTAACAACAGCTTATCTTTGTTTTTCGTGGCACTGATAAGAGGAAACCCCTCAGCCACCTCTGTCACATCGTGAAGGACACGTCCACAACATCTACCAACATGATGTTGAGTGTAAAGAACAGGAATGTGCTTTCACACAGCGTTGAAGTTCTGTTTACACAGTTTACACCTTAATGCACTCCTAACACGTGCTTTTAAAAAGATCCTCACAAACTCGCACTGAAACATAAATGCCAGTTTCGATATACCTTTGGCAGATAATTGTTTACAAACAGTTGCAAGTATGAGATGGGCATTAATGTGTTACCTGTTTCATCACCCCACATAGTGCCTGACTGATAAAGATGTTCTTACCTCTGCTTATGTATGTGGGATAATAGCAGACACAGCTGGTCAGTTTTATATAAGCTAAACCATCTTGCTATAAGCTTTACTAGTGCTGACTAAAGGAAACTCAATGTAGGTAAAGGACCGCATTTGAGGTACGCGGAGTAAGAACCTGACTGATTTTGCGTCAGCCTGCCAAGATCATTCACATTGGCACTCACTTTGTAAGTGGTTTGTTATGTCACATATGTTCAGATAGTTGTGTATTTTTTCTATCACGGATTATGCCTCACCTCACGATAGTGCAGTGGGACAGTCTCTCGCTGCCTGTCTTTAAGTGCTTTAGTTACTCAGGTCAGTTTAGATAAGGTATAAGACAGCATTCCACTCACAGAACGACTCCCAGGAGCTTTCTGTTGCTGGCTTGGTGAGAAGGAAGATAAATGAAAGGGTGTTTTTTCCCAAAGAGATGTTTGGTTATGGATTTTATATTATGTAAAGCTGCCTACTGATGTAGCTTTGTTTTAAAGCATTTAAAGGTACTTGACGTCGTCTCTTCACTTCAGTTACTGATGTCACTCACTTTGGGATTTTACACAGTGCCTAATGGAGCTACCGTTTGAGTAGTCAACCATTACACCCCAAAGTCTTACAACTTAGTAAAACTATCTTATTAAGTTGGTGCTAGATTCCTGTAAACAGCTTTTGATGTGTAGAAGAACACTTTGAAGATGAATGTTAGTTGCTACCCTTTGTTCGAGGCTGCTGTTGGCCTCATGTCTTATTATAGCATGTTGTTTCGACTGTAGCATAACCTGCTGTCCCACTGACGGTCACGATAGAGACAAAATGTGTGCCCTGTTTAGTTGCACACACTTTCTTGTTATGCTTAATTTGTGTGCACTCAGACAACTTATATGTATAGCCTTTATAAAGGGTATCAGGTTTTAGTTTGTTATATGCAACTTGAGTATTTTATAGATTTCTAGTAGTTCCAGATTTTACAATATATATTCAATCGCGTTTTTCACAGCCTTCCAAACACATCTTCACTTTTCTGAAAGTAGTTTTAGAGCCCTCCCTTAAATCGAAATAAAGTGTACATGTTGATCATTATTTGGGTGGAATGCAATATTTATGTACAGATCCAGTTTGTGTTCATGATACATGAATAAAAGTTGTATTGTCTATACCAGGTGCTTTTACCTTTTGTTATGTTTTTAGTAAACAACTAAATTGCTCAGTGTTTTCAACCGTGTCATCAAACACCCAGCATTTCATCTACTGGCCTGTGACAAAGTCATGACTCACTTCATACCACTGAGTTTGAAAGGTTATTCCATTTAACAGGCACTGCTCCTCCTAATGCGTTACACAGCTGATGCAAGACAACGCAAGAGTCAATTCCTCATTCAGCTTTCTTTTAGCGCCTTGAACAGGGTTCTTCATGGGAGGAAAGTGTAAACAACACAGGATGACACATCATAATGGTGCAACTGGACCCATGCTACTGGCAGTCTAATTCAAATATCTCAAACAAACATTTCCTGTATCCTTGAGCTCACAAGAAAACTCAGTATTGACATCCTCTGAGGATTCCTGCTCTACATGCAACTGATTAGTGGCCTCTGCTGGCACACCAGAATACTACAACACAAGGTGTACAACTACAGAAAACTTTAATAAGCATGTTTAAAAAAAGTATTGCCTTTCTTTATTTAGAATAAAAAAGCACACTTAACACAAAGTGCATAAGTAAACACTTGCTGTCATTTATACTCTACAATATAAGGCACATCTTTAAACAGGTGCTGTATCCTTTTACAAAATGGCATTCAGCTCTTTGGACTTTCTCTGTACATTTAAGTTTGTGTTTTTATTTACTTTAAAAAAAAAAAAAAGTGCTGCTCTCCAGCACATCCTCAGGTCTTCTTGAAAAAAGAATCCAGAGTGCCCGCACTTCCACCTTGAGAGCGATGCCTTTTGGGTTGTGGTCCTGACAGGCCTCTGGTTTTTGTCTTGCCACGTGTGGACTGGGCTCTGTGAGGAGTCAAGGAGGCATTGGAGGAAGAGGAAGAGCTGGGTGCTGATGAAGAGAGGGACTTCTGGAGGTCCAGGGCGAAGTGATAGTCGTTGTGTTCAGGCATTTCCCAGACGGACACTTCCTGGCCACAGCGCTCACAGTTCATCAAGTCCTCTTTAGCCACGCTGAAAGGAGGAGGGTTGGCTTCTGGATCAAAGTCTGTTTCATCCCGTAACTCTTCACATGGTGCCTGCTGAGAGGAGCTATGTTTTGCCTCAAGGTCTGACACAGCAGCAACAGTGTCTTCTGAGGCATGTGTATTGTCAGGTCCAGGCTTGAGTTCTGTTTCAGGTGTGTTCAAAGTTAAGGCTGAGTCCCTTTCAAGTCTCTTCTTGTGGAAGAAAGAGGACATTCCAGAATTGGAGCTGTCTGAAACATTTTTAAGGTGAGAAACCACAGAGGGAACAGGAACATTGTTATCTGCCTCTAACTGACTATCAGCAGTTTTGATAAAGGAGGAAGATGGGAGAATCCCGGTGGAGTCTTTATCCTCGACCTCCTCGTCTTCATCTTTTGTAACCTTCAGTCTGTGTTTCTCAGCTGCCTTTTTGAAAAGGGAATGGATGGTGGAGGATTGTTTTTCTGAGGAGTCAGTTTTCAGTTCAGAGGGTGTCTGGGTTGAGAGCTGAGAGGTGGGGAAAAGACTCTGGCTTGAAGACACATCAGTGGAAAGAAAGCCAGCAATGCCCCCTGCTGATGGAGCATCACTAAATTTGCTAGCTGAGATGTGTAGCAGGGTGAGGGGTGGAGTCCTGGGGACATGATGCAAGGGAGAGCAGAATAAGTCACACAGCATTCCTTCAAACAATGACTTCAATTGTTTGACAGTGTTGTTCATATATTCAATTACCATGCTGCCNATATTTGTTTTTAAGCGACCCAACGGAAGTTTATTGTAAAATGCGGCCATGGGGGTGCTAGAGACGGGAACATGTTGATCCGACCTTCCTAGCCGGAGATATGGCCGCATTTTACAATAAACTTCCGTTGGGTCGCTTAAAAACAAATATCGCAAATCGAATCGCAATATTTGCCAGAAAAATCGCAATTCGATTTTTCCCCAAAATCTTGCAGCCCTACTGCGGGGGTCCCCTTTAACAAGGCACCACACCCCACACTGATCTCCTAGGAATGCTTTAATGCATGGTTTAAAGTCCACTGTGTATGCAGGGCTTGTACATGTGTGAAACCTACAAGTTGATTCAATTTAAACCGTCCCTTTACATGTTTTCTCTCTAAATATTAAGAAAGGCAAACAGTAGAGAGAGAAAGAAAGAGTTAGAAGCCTGACCTTGCGTAGTAGTGAGCGTTCGAAGTTGCCCAGGGCGAGTGTGGCCGCCTGGCCGGCCCTGAGGACCCGGCACGCTGAGCGGTTTCTTTGGATGCTCTCGATGGTTAACTTGTGGAACTGGCCCGAGTCTGTGGGCCCTACCACAAGATCATCTCCCTCACGGCAAATACCACTGCACATTCAGAGAGGACAGTTGGTCAGTTGGTCCATAATAAACAGAAAACAGTGTTGTACAGATGAACATAAGGTTAGCATGTCCACACACTGACCTGGACAGAGTTCCTCCCACCACAGTCCCCACCTCTGGCACTGTGTAGATCTCATCCACCTGTAATAATGCGCACTGGTGTCAGTCAAAAAACATGTGTATTTACACTGCGTCTGCAAGAGGGGGCCAGCTGATCACTTCCATGCATTATTAAACTCCATCACGGTCATACCTGAAACTCAGTTAGCTGTTGCATAAGCTCCTCCTGCTCCTTGCTGTTGCTGAGAGGAGGGATGATGTTTAGAAAGACCTTGATCAAGTCTAGACTCTCTCCAGTCACACAGGACAGGGTGAAGATGGGTGTGATGCTGCCAGAGAGTAAAAGCAAGTGATCAGAACACATACTTAACACACACACATAAAGCCGCTGCGTAATAACAACAAGTTTTCCTTTCTTTGGAGTGTTAAAGTATTGTGTGAAAACATTCATAATTAATTAATAATCAATTTACAAAAAACAGATGATGTACAACCTGAGATATCGCGCTGATCTCTCGGCTACAACTAAAAACAGACGGCCTATGTTTACCAACCTTGAACTAGAGATAATAAGCAGATTTTTTTATTTCCCCTTCCCCTATCAAGCAATCAATTGGTTAAAAACTAGATATAATTTCAGTTGACAAAGATATTCTTTGGTTGACTACAGCCTTACTGGTCAGTTTTCACATTATACTTTTATACGAGTGTTACATTATAGAGTGGGCACTCACAAAACAAACAGTTCATTGACACACTCGGTTATGTTTATCTTATTTTTCCATACTTGGGTGATTGTGCGAACTGCTGTGCCGCTGTGACGGCATCGTCCGTGCTGCTCACAACCATGGGCACCTTGTTACAGCCCGGCTGCTTCAGGACACGCTCCAACTGCCGCACAGTGCGCTCCACTGTGGCCCGCATACAGAGGTCCACTTTACTGATGACGATGAAGATGGGCACCTTCAGGGCCATGGCAATCCCAAGATGCTCCCGTGTTGTACCAGCTGGAAAAGAGAAAGGAGAGGAAGAAGAGATTTTGTTAGATAGGGCTTCTTAAATGAGTCAGTTAGGGTTAGGGCACCACTTCACATATTTAAGCTAAGTTTTACAAGTGCACAAACGCAATATTGATTTATATTGTGCATGATGTTCATATACAGAGGAATTTGCAATTAATGGACATGAAACGAAATCCACATCCTTGAGGGACAGGACTGTTAACACTGTCTCTTACTGTGAGTCAGAGGATCAAAATAGCATGTACACAAATGATAAGAACAGATAGAATGTACCATGACGTATGATTGTAGCCATCAAAGGTCGGATATCAATACAGGAATATTTAACACTTTATATTAATTATGTAATTTCTGTTTTAAACACAGACTTCTCACAGGGGAAGCAGAGTCCTGGAGGCATGGGTCCTGTTCGTTTGTAAAGGACGACGTGTGAGAGAAAGTGATATTGGTACAGTGTGTATGTTTATGGAGATTAAGTATCAGCTCAGATATAGCACTCAAGGCAACCTACATCCCAAAAGAGTTCAAGGGGACTGACCCATACAGGTTGACAGAGACTTAAATACCCTCTTCTCCTCATCAGCTGAGCAGCGGGTTGTTTTGCTGGGTGTGTTATTTTCAGTGCATCCAAAGTCAAGGTGCATAGGAAAATATCCTCACCCTTCGTGTAGGTGTAAAGATATTTGGCTCGTCACAGATATAACCTAAGACAAGCCCTATGCATTACACATATTCATTTCCCTGTTTTATAATTCAAGCTGTTGCTCTAGGGTTGCAGACACTGTGTTCCCTTTCCGTCTGTCACGTAGCTAAGGAAGTCCTCGTTCTTAACCCCATTTCCCCTCACCCTAAAAGACACCCACACAAACACAGCACACTCTACAGGTTATCCAGCTACTACCACAGGTTGGTCTGAGAAACATGTGTTGTGTCCAAGGCTTATGTTTCATCTAGATGTTTTTTTACCTCTTTCAAAAAAGAAGCAAAACAGAAGTATGGGTTCCTCATCACCTCGTGTTATGTAAGGCTTTTGTTTACAAAGCACAGGGATTCTTTACAGGAGGTCACACGTAGTTAACATTGTGTTCTTATCTGGTGGGCACACATGCTGTGCATTCCAAAGCGCCCAACCCCTCCCCCTCCTGAAAGAGATTATGCACAGCCATTAGAGCCTGTTTTACGTCAGGATGGCCGAGCGGTCTAAGGCGCTGCGTTCAGGTCGCAGTCTCCTCTGGAGGCGTGGGTTCGAATCCCACTTCTGACAGGATTTTGTTTTGCAAAATGTAAAAAACCCAATCAATTTGTATAATAGTATTAAAGCAATAAACATAAATAAAGACAGTAAACAAGCAACTTGTCTTGTACAAGCAAAGCAAGAGCAGCATAGCCTGTCCAACCGGTTTTAACTGGTCAGGTTTCAAAAGTCCTTTCTGGAACTTAGTGGTAATTACTTCCTGCACTCAGTCTCAGCTGCTGTTATCATAAAAGGTCTGGGTTGTTGAAAGCATGTGATGCATACAGAATTCAAATAATCAGAATACGTTTTGCAAATGTTAGGTCAACGTGACAATAAATTCTCACTAAAGACAGCGCAGTGCAAAGTTCATCCCATTAATTTTCTATGGGACAAGAACGAAACGTTAAAAGTTGGTTGAAAGTTGAAGATTTTCAGCTTCATGCAAGGAAGGAGATACACAGAGTGACTTCCAGCAGGTCAGAGGACTCTAACATTAATGGATGGTATTTGAGTAGTGGCAGGCAGGGACAGCAGTGGCAGTGGAAGAACGGTGGTCAGTTACATAAGATCAGATATCACATGCAAAGTCACAGCTGGCCAAGTCTACTAAAAGTGTACACAAACATAGGCTCTCCGTCAGACTCGCCCTGCAAGTGTCTATTACCTGCCTCTCTCCCTGTGACAGATATACTTTCAACTTGTCTTTTTTTTTAAATAGTAAAGTCACTAGATTAAGGGCACAAATAAAGACACCACAACACTTTTATTTCAACAAACAATAATGAAACTGAAATGAACCAATGAATGCTCACCAATGCCGGTATTTGCGCTGACGACCAGCATTGCGAAATCAGGACAGTAGCTGGTGAGGCCAAAGATGGTGGTCTTCAGGTATTTATGGTGACCCGCCAGATCTATGAATGTGATCATTTTAGAGGCACTCTCACAAATCTCCTCTGCTGTCCGAGACTCGCTGTAATTCACAACCTGGGAAAAGAAGCCAATATGTATTGAGTGTCATGATCTAAACTACAAACCATATTCCTCAGTTATTCATTTGAAATATAGCTCAGACTAGATTAGTCACTCACATTACACGAAGAAGCATTAACAATACATTGCATTCATAATAATATATTTGTTTTGTAAGTGCTTTTACAGGTGCTCAAAGTCGCTTTACAGAGGTAGTAAAAAAAGGAAAACAAATAAATATAGTAAAAGTCACTTTCAAGTCGAGCAATAAAACAACAATCACACATTAAAAGCTAGTTTGACGAGGTGAGTGTTTGAGGTGAGGTCCGTGTCAGGATCAGTCAATTAAACTTTCTTTCCTCTTTATATCACTATTTAGAAAACCATATCAACTTGTCTGAACTACTTGAGTATCTTGATAATGAAACCCTGTGATAACCACAATGTTGTGTTTTTAACTTGTGTTGCTATTTATAAAACAAATATGAAATAGGATATTACTAGAAAACACATTATTTATTTGCTGCCTTTCGATCTTTTCTCACCTCCCCTTTGCTATTGAAGCCAAGGATCTCAAAGCTGATGCTGGAAGTGCGTCCAGTCTGGATCTCATGTAGATGTCTGAAGAGGTTTAGCCTCGCTCTTCCCCGTCCATTGTCCAGCTCCCCCTGTGTCAGGACACCTAACAGAGTGGACTTTCCCGAGTCCACATTACCTATAACAGCTACTCGCAAGTCCAAGAACTGCAGGAGAAACACACAAAGAATGAGCAGGGTTAACATTTGAATTATGAACAACATCAACAACATCTCTTCACAGTGGCCCCAACTTACCTGCTGGTCATCTGGCACCTTGCGGATAAGAACTTCAGCAATTTTACGAGGCACATCCGAGTCAAAGTCCACCTCTCTTTCTCTGAGAACAGTGATGTCGGCTCCAACCCTGTTAGAAATCAAAACACAAATACATAATTTAAGTTTGGGGTTTCAATTGTGTAATTACAAGTAACCAGGTGTTGCTTATAGTATGCATTCACATTGGCAAATTGGACAATTGCTTTGTTGTTATTAGCAGATTTAAACAGTGTGTTTGGATAGGCTTGTGACTTGACACCAAACAGTTACAATACACTTAGCTTCCAGTAAAATGTGAATTTGGAAACTTGACTTACTTCTCTGCCAGCTCATGGAGCGTATTTAGTGATGTTCTCAAATCTTCCTCTGATAGTCCCGCCAAAATGCCGTTATCCTCAACACCTATTTGATAGACAGCTTCGCCTCGACCTTCCTGCAGTCGCCATTTCATCTGCGTAGCCAGGTGCTCGAAGCGGTATTGTGTGGGGTTTATTAGCTTGAGCTAGAAAAAGGAAAGACAATTGAAATTTCTGCTGAACTTAAACCTGGATGATAGAGATTAAAATGGGTCTCGTCCGTGGTTTAATACTTGTAGTGCAAATAACTAGCATTACAAACAGTTACTGTAGGGTTGGGGCTATACAAACATCTTATGTACAATATTGCATGTTGATCTAGCAGGAGAGGCAGCAGTGCAGATACAATACCTGCTCTAGCTTATCCACTGTGGTGTTCAGTTTTCATGGTATATAATGCAAGAATGCACTTATTCTGACATATTTTACTATGAATAAAACCATCATATATTTTTGAACACAGTACAATCTTGAATGACACATAATTTGCTTACCTTGTACTCTATATTTCCCTCTTCAGCCTGATAGACAAGGAGAGAAAAAAAGAGACAAACAGAGACAGAACAGGAACAAAAGCTGTCAGACAGTAGTGAAGTGAGACAACGGGCTATTGATTTGTTAAAAGACACAAAGAAAAGCAATCTGACTGAATGAGGGGTCATTCTGTGAATAGGTTGTCACCGAGAACTATACAACCTGCTTAGCTAGCCTTAATACATACATTCTTAATGTATAACTAGAAAAAGCACACGCATATCTAAATGTTAGCTAGTAACTCAAATGTATACTAAAAAGTGTGTTCACTGCAAAACAATGGAGCTGGTAACAAAGATGAGAGAACCACTGAGGCCATGGGGTATGTTGAGACATGTCCCATAACACATAAATATATGAGCATAGAGCTGGCAAAATGCTGCTTATTGCTTACCTTTAGGGAAAAGATGCACAAGATAGTCTTTATTATATATTATGTAAAAAGTTATTTATAAAATGCTTTTATTTTGCTTTAGGTTAAATTAATTTCGCTTTGAGGTCAACACTTTTTCAACATTATTTTGTCATGTTATTGAGGGATTCAATGTCAAGTATGTAATTGTAGGTATTACTCGTTGTAAACAAGTAATCAGTGTGTAGTAACACAGTGCTGAGTAAATGCCAGGGACAGTAATAGTAAGATTCGCTAGCTTTGACCCGACAGAATACACACCGCCCCCCTTAACATATTTACAAACACAGCTGTTCCGCCTCCGTTAGCTAGCTAGCAAAATACTAGCCTTCAAGCTGCTATTAATGAACACAGTGGTCTTTTTACTGTAGAACTACTGGGAATATGTGTAATGTAACGAGCATTGTTAAATTAAATTGCTAATGTAAGCAGAAGGTATGCATCTAATTCATTTTCCATTAAGTTATGGTTACCGACGAGCTACGTGTCACTGCCTGTTATGTCCAACACAATTCAAGGAAGCATATCTGAGCTCGGGGACAGGGAATGTATTATAACTTGGAATTAGGTCGTAGAATGCCTCAACATGAACACAATGACATTCAAAATTACAATACTTTGCTTCGTAATAGCTTTAGCTAGCCGTGAAGCTAGTTGTGGGCTTAATTGCAGGCTTACCTCGGGAGGTAGATATGGTGGGTTGTTGCTTGGTTTGAAGTTGCGAGCGAATCGCGATTTGGACTTCTTGTGCATCTTTACACATGATTTTTTTAGGGCTACTCCATAGCTGTTTCCCGGCAAAACATTGGACGCAACATCTTGAGATCCAGAGTCATTTCCTGAACCAAACAACTCCGATACCCGCGCATCCATCAGCTTATTTTGGGGACTTGTAAACTTACCACTACCTGGTTTTAAATGCTGCTATATCATTAAAATAAACCTCAGCCCAGGCTTGCAGGTGATGGTTTTTGAGACGAGTTCTTCTGCTAGTGGTAGCTTACAACCCCCAAAATAAAAACAAAGGACCGACCGCCCGCAAACTCTTCAAACCGAACAATAACAGCCCCGTCCGACACCGTCGCTTTGAGTTTACAGCCTGTGTACGTCATAGCTCTAAATGCCAATGGGGTGTGCTTGATTTTAACAACTTAGCAGCGCGAATGGGCGGTTGAAATAGTTTTCCTACTTCCAAAAGTATGTAGGTTTAAACCCCGCCAGCCTGGCTACGCAGGTTCTCACAGCGGTCAACCACATATTAACTCAGTTTCACACAGGTTTGCATCAGACGATTCCAAAAAATTACACAAGATCAAAAAATATGTCATCAACTTAGTAATATACCAATATTTTACCCATAGGTTACATTTTGAGGCTTTGCTTATTCAGTCGTAGTACATATTAACGCAGATTAAAACTAAAGTAACCAGCCTGTTTTGAAAATGTAAGAAGTAGAAAGTACAGGTATTTGTGTTAAAAATGTTAGAAGTAAAAAGAAAAATGTACTTAAGTACAGTAACAAAGTATTTATACTCCACTACTTCCCACCTCTGCATATTCATAACATTGTGGAAATATAATATTCACATATTCTGATAACACAGAAAAGATCAGATAATAAAAACGAAGTGGTTTTTTAGTTTTTTCCATAAAGGGTAGGCTATGTTTCATTAACTCACTTAAAAATACGTGTTAATCAGTGTGACGTAGATGACATTAATTTACTTTCTGTTTCATAATACAGTAAATACACCGAGACTGAAGGCCGATACCCAACCCAACCCTAGATTTAGTTTTGGCTTAACCATTAATGTTGTGCATACTAACATTAATTAATTAATAATCATCTTGCCTATCCAACAGCACTACAACAGAGATTTCAGTAGAAGGAACAGGAAGGCTTCATATTTTCTTGAAAGTGAATGGATGTAAAAACAATATCACATACGTTATTAAACTACTTATCAAAAAAGATTGCATAAACCGTTTTACATTTTCCCAGAGTCATACATTAATAACACTTTAAGACAGACCTTTGTATTTCGAAGTTATGTCAACAGAATGCTTAGGCTATCTTTAGTTAATTGTTTAGTGTCTATGAGATCAAATAACATATCAAGTAAGCATCCAGGATTTGAGCAAAACAAGAAATAATCTTGAGGTGGCGCCTTTTTCCAAGCTTTGTGTGAGGGGAGTCCCACAGTCTGAGACTTTGATGAATCCCACAGTATTGCAACGATAACACTGGTTTAAAAGAAACATATATGTAAACACATTATTGAGTGGTTATATTGTGTTGTCCATAGAGGACAAGAGCACCATCATGTGTTGGGTGGAGTATATAACCCCTATATTTCTCAAAACTCCATGGACATCTGACGCCTCTTGAGTGGACAGAAAGGGTTGCAATAACAAATATTAGTACATTAGACAAGGTTCAGAATTATTATAGGCCATCATTTGTGAAGTGGGTCTAACTCCATAAGTCGGTATAACAATTTTCTGAATGTGTGGACCTTTTGAAATGTAACTTAGACTAGGTATGGTTGAATTTATTTAAGTCATTTGTCTCGGAAAACAACTGGTCTAGATTTTGAATTGAACAAGTTGTTGCCAGAAAGCATTTGCTCCAGTTGTTAAAATTACAGATAATTAGTTGTGAATTTCCCAACATTATCACATCCTGTGTGATTTCTTACGTTTATTTGTTCCTTGGCATTTTTGCAATTTTGTTTTAACTGTATATTTGAAACAGAAAGATACACAGGCTTTTAGAATCAAATCACCATTGCTGAATGTTAGTTTGACAGAAAACAGAGTAAGTAACTCAGTTCTTTATTGTCTAAACTCATTTAAGATTAGTTGCACTTCAACTCAAGCTGATCTTTACATTTTTCCTCCAGTAATGTAAAATCCCTTATAAGTTATTATATTGTTAAAATGCTTATTTCAACACATGGACTTTTGCACAAAGCTCAAGACAAACACTTCATCTAAACTCTGCCTGCGCTTGTTCCTTCAAAGAGACTAAGATCTGAGAAAAGTCAGCCAACTCCCCTGTGGGAAATGAATACTTTCACAGTGGGGCATTTCTGAAATCCAACGCTGATTGGTCAGCCAGCCTCTGTGTCAGGGCTCGGCACATTCAGTCCTCACTGAGAAAACTGTTATGGGAAGGTTATCAGCCTCCAGTTTCTTCAAACGTCCACATTCACACTCATACACAAACAACACTCTCTTGGTTCAGCTCTTTCTGTCAGCATGAGTTTTCCACTGGTGATTCTGCTCTGTGTGGGACTTCTGCTGCAGACTGCGGGGGCCGTCCATATGGATAAACTAGCAGACAACAAGATTTGTGGAGATGCAGAATGCTCATGTAAGTCAACCCCCAAATTGAAGAGAAGCATGGAGTTTTGAGATGTTTGTATGTCCACAAAACTGTAGTTAAAACCATGGCAATCAAATGCATGTTATTGATAAGTTGTTGTAAATGTATATTTCCTCTTTTTCTGTGCTTTTTTAGATGTTGTATCCATGGCCACAGTCCTGGATGACTTCATAGCTCCTGACTGCAGATTCATCAACCTTAGGCTGGGTCAGAAGGTTTATGTGTATTCTAAACTCATACCAGAGGAGGGAGCCGGCGTCTTCTGGTCTGGAAGTGTATGTGCATTTGTGTTACTAAGTGCAGCTTACAATCAGTTATAAATGCAAGAGAGGACATGCAGCAGCTGTTACAAACAAATAGGATTGATCTTGCTTTCCTTTTCGACAAGAGCAAAATGCCAAGAAAGACATTTGACATTTGGTCTTTGAAGCTAAATTTAACACACATCTTGAATACATTCAAATTAAGCCAGGAAGGTCAAACGCATTGAGCATATATAATGTGGTGCATTTGAATTTTTCAGAGAGAACCTGTCATTTTTGCTGTCAGGTTTACAGTGAGCGCTACGTGGACCAGATGGGCATCGTTGGATACTTCCCTGCAACTATGGTGAACGAGACACAGAAGTTTATTGAAAACACCGTTAAGGTTGCCACAACTGTGCGTATATTTATCTCTTTTATAATAAACATCTCAGTCTAAAATATCTGTAATATCTCAGATGCATACTTTCTGTTTCTGGACTGATAGGTGGTTGTCAACATTAATCTTAAAATCCCTTCTTTTTTTCAGAACATGGACTTCTACTGTGATTAAGATGTGACAGACTGAAGCCTCTTTGTTCTGCTTTAAGTAGCTATCGCTTTTAACAAAAAGAAGAGAAGACAGTTCTTCACTCAAGCCAGTGTCAGACCATGTCCCATTACATCCTGTGGTGTTGTCTCCAGCTGGAACAGAAACTTTGACACTCCATAGCCCACAGCCTGACATTTATCTGTCCGTCTTGCTTTGTCTAAACAAGTCACTTTGCTCAATAAAACATTGTTTGCTATGTCAATCCAAAATGTCCATCATTTGAAATGATAAGAATAAGCTTTCCAGATTGCTACTTTAATTGTTCAGAATGAGCAGTTGCAATTGTATTGTACATTTTTGCTGACACTACTGGTCTTTGTATTGCTGTGAAGACGTTCTCCTGTTATTATTAAATTACATTTGTAAGCCAGTGCAGAAGGTTTCTTAACACGGTTGTCACAAAACTACATGCATTGCACGCGGTAGGTTATGATTCCTTCTGAATAAGCAGGGAAAAGTCAGCTGCTTGTGTTCTCTTTTTCAAATGAATAGTAATCTTTCAGAGAAATAATTGCACAATGACATATCTAGTCATATATTTTTCATTTTACCTTTTATTGGCATGACCATTCCTTAAGCATGCGTAATAGTCAAATGAAAGCAATCTATAAACAAACTTTTTACACACAGGTTGATTTAAATAATCTCATAACCAAAGAGATACAATGGATTGTTATACAAAAAAATGACATAAACAATCTATATAATAGAGTATATTTAAATTAACTTCATAAATAACAAAATCCTCATTACCTTGCAAGCTTTAAATATGATACAGAGGGTGATTATATTAGGTTGCATGACAATTTTTCACTCGTCAACACTTACATGCTATATGTCTATACTCTTTGGTTTGTTTACAATTATAGACAAATGTTGCCTCATAATGAATTCTGTTTGACCACACAGCACCAATAATTTAGTAGTTGTTTTTTGTTGAAAGATGCATCTGCAGTTTGGCTAAAAGCTCCGTTAGATGTCTCATGTTGCTTTAAAATACATCAAAGTGCCAGACAACCTTTACAGCTCACAAAGGCTGCAAACTGCCACTTATTAGAGTAATGACCTTTTCCTTGGGATGGTGTTACTTCAAGGTTCACTGATTTTCTATGGAGCGTTACATTACATTAGTTATGCAAGTGTTTTTACATTATTTTGTATGTACCATCCCTCTAAATCTTATCTAAGTATATGTCTGCCTGTTTGTCTATCCCTCTCTCACACACACGCAGCTTCCAGAGAACAATCACGATTAAAGATGGCCTGACATATTGTCACAGTTAAGTATATCTTAAAGAATGATTTTAATCTCCTTTTGATTGGTTTTGAATCAACAGTAACTCTTCTGCATGTGTCATAGCACCCACCCAGACACAGTAGTGAATGTAACATCTCAATCTAGTAATCTACATTTACATCCGCGGATTATCAGATCCAAAGATGTTTCATTTTGATAAAGAAAGTCCCAGTGATTTTGTTTATATTCTTCAGAGCTGCCAGTTCTTTTCTGCCTCGTGCATTGATTTATTAGGCCACGGGATACGGGTTGTTTTCCTTATTTTATTTCTGTATGACCTGAGGCATTCTTAGAGAGGCAGGCTGACGAGTTTAGGAAATAGGTCTGTCACAAATTACGATCAATCCCTCGTCCCGTTTCTCAGCCCAGATCAATATGAACCTGTCTCCAATGTGGACATCTACTACAAAATGTCACTCAGTATAAACATACCTGATGCATGCCTGAGGGTCTCTTAGAGCAGAGAGAAGAGAGAAATAGTTTGTAAGGGATCTATGGAAGTAATGTCAGTTCATAAAAAACAACATCTCTGTTAATGTGAGATGATATTGGAAGGAAATTGGTGTCATTACACACTACGTACAGAGGCACTGAAACCTGAAGTCAATGGTTATTACAAGCAATTGTCCAAATGCTCAGCATATTTTGCAGTTGTATGTTGGCCTATATGCAAATATTAAAAAAATATGTATCACAGTAACTCACCCCAGTCAATCCTCCATCAGACAGCTGTAGTTTAAGGGGGTTACCATGGAGACAGGGATACCGTGACAGAAGAGATTGATGTGTGTGTGTGTGTGTGTGTGTGTGTGTGTGTGTGTGTGTGTGTGTGTGGGGGTGGGGGGGTGTGTGTGTGTGTGTGTGTGTGTGTGTGTGTGTGTGTGAGAGAGAGAGAGAGTGTGTGTGTGTGTGTCTGTGTGTGTGTTTGTGTGTGTGTGTGTGTGTGTGTGTGTGTGTGTGTGTGTTTGTGTGTGTGTGTGTGTGTTTGAGCGCGTGTGTGTGTGTGTGTGTGTGCGTGTGTGAGAGATTGATATGTGTGTGTGTGTGTGTGTGTGTGTGTGTGTGTGTGTGTGTGTGTGTGTGTGTGTGTGTGTGTGTGTGTGTGTGTGTGTGTGTGTGCGCGTGCGTGCGTGTTTGTGTGTGTGTGTGTTAAAAGGAGCAGCTGCCAAACGCAGGCCACAGTGGATTTGTTTTTTTTCCATCCGGTGTCACACCCACACCTCTGTGCCCAGCCGCTGAGAAATCAACTGCTTCAGGTCTAGTTAGCATCTGAGTGTGACATTTCAGAACAAGCCTTTTTTTTTTATCACATGCCAAAACCTCACGTTTGGCTTATCCGGGTGATTCTGTGAAACAAATATGCAGTCCATTGGTTTTTAAATCAGAAGAGTCATATTACTTCGTGATTCAAACAACTGTAGTGGATTCTTTTTTAAAGGATGAAGCAATTATGAAGAGGCAACATGATAATAAAAACAGCAACATCTAATCTCACAACTTTAGGTGAGAGCAGTTCCTGGAAAAACAAAACACCTCAGAGCAGAATGAAAGTGTCTTTTCTGTTTCTGAAAAACACAACCTAACAAGGAAATAAAAATGAAGATTGAGTTTAGAAGAACATTTGAAGTGTAAACGTATTCCCCAAATAGGGGATGACTCAGGTTTCATAGAAAAGGCTTATTTATTTTCAAACAGAACGTGTTTTTGTTCCATTGAGTGGACACATTTACTCTGACAGACATACTTCAAGGTGATCCACTAGAGAGAACACTTTATGCCATGTTTCACTAGAGGAAAAGGCATGTATCTGTTGTGATTGACTAAATCAGTATTGCCTTTCAAGTTACTTCAATGATAGTGTTTGTCGGCCTTGATTTTTCTCAAGGGTGACAGAAAATGCCAACTCACTGCTTGTCTGAACTAAATCAATCAATCAGTCAGAACAAATCAATCCCGGCTGAAGCCTGAGGATCAGCACCGTCCTCCTTGCTTTATCAATATCTTTTACATTCGGACATGTATTTGTCAGTCCAGTTTTGTTTCAAGAAGGTGTGACCAACAACTGGCATCTTCATGAGCTACTTCAGGGATAACAGCAATGACTATGTAAGGGTTTAGAAGAAAAAGTGCAGCTTCAATGATATTCTTTTACTTTCACCATTTATATATTCTTCTCTCTTGTTCTTTTTCTCTCTCTGTCTGTGTTATATCTCTGACTCACATAATTGCACAGGCTAGTGTAATTCCCCCCATTTTCTCTGTCACACATCCACACAAAGAAACCATTGATTTCATTTATTGTGTATTCAACCCTCAGAAAATCTAAGGACACCATTGTATATACTACTTGGCTATTACTGCTGTATTTCTTTTTTTTGAAAAGCAATATTAACCTGTATTTTGGAGAGTATTCTCTCTCTACGGTGAGAGCTTATGTATAGAAATAATGGTCTGTGAAAGGTAATTTGCTCAATGGGGTTGAAAAGATGAAAACCGTCTGAAAGGGTTAAAGTCTTTTCAGAGTGTGAATGAGTGAGGTATTGATGATTTTCATGTTGTTGCTCGTCGCTACGGTAGCTTGCCCTACATTTTTATCACACCTGAATAAACCCATTTATGCGAAACAATCTTCTCCTCACCTTCCCATCCAAAGAAATCAAATTCCTTCCATTCTTATTCCCTCTGTTTGGCCTGTCACCCTGGTTACCAAAAAATATTTAGGGTAAGACTGTGTGGTGTTTGTGTGTGCGGGAGGGGGGGGAGGTGTTTGGAGGCTTAGTGGTGTGTAAGAAGACCTTCAATCAGGATCCAAGGAATGCTTTGTGTAAGCAGCTAACCGTCTCTAATTGGCTCCTTCATTTCTTGTAGGTCAAAAGGTCATAAGGCCAAAAGAATACGTCAGGAAATGGTTGATACCCTGAAGGAATAAGGCGCAGCCATTAGCCTTTAATTATAAACGGAATATTTAGCGTCTAAGTCACTGATAAAGGTATGATGAATACATTATTAAAGGTCAAGTAAATGGCTAGCTTACAACAAAATGACTGTATGTCGTCAACTGGTGGAAAGATGTCACCATTGGACGAAGGTTTTTATGTCACTCAGACTCCTTTAACAATGAACTAGCTTTTTTTATTTTTAGCCAAATGGTGCCCGATTAGCTTACTTCTCCCTCACTGTGAGTACCCCTCAATAAAACATTCCTGCATGCTAACCCATTGAAATCTGGCAAAGAGTTTACACATCACCAGTTCCAGACTGGAAATCCACCTGTTACATCTTGGCAGATTAATAATAAAAAAAATCAAGGTCTGACTTATTCAAGGTCTTGCTGTTTCAGTTTATATCTTCATGGGTGATTGCACGCACTGTCGCTTTGTGCAAAAGTCGCTTTGCATAAATGTGCCAGCTCATGTGATGTGTCCCTACAAAAAGGTGTACAATCAGATTGCAATTGAAATGAAAACATGTCTGTCTCTCACAAAGCCTTGAAACGTTCCTTTATTAAAATATCCACGGACCTTGTTGAAGTAGCTGAAATCAATGAAGCTGAATGAGGGTTTGTTACAAAAGACCACAGTTATTCATGACTTCAGTGGCATCACTCCGACTTGGAGGTCACAGATAACTTACAATAAGAATTACAAAAATATCAGATTTTAACTAAATTAAAAGGATAAATAGGCTTGATTAACAGATGGATCAGTGACTCTCTTTTATGTTGTACCCATTTCTGTTTCATCTACTTTGTGCAAACAACACTGGGTTGACGTTAACACAACATGTACTCTTTGCTTCACCACTGCGGTTGTTGAATGGTAAAAAAACATAAACACTTCACTGCCATGCGCACTCAGCCTAGTTTAATTTGAAACATAATTGCCGTGATGGCTGATCGAAAGAGGAGCAACATATGGAGCTATTTATAGATTTAGCATATTGACGATGTGTTCACCTCATACATCATAGCCCTCATGCTCTACATAAAAGAACACAAGTAATTTAATCAGAATAAGAACAAATATCTGTACCAATATCTATCATTGCGGTATATAATCATAGATAGGTATCCCCTCACATAGCCTACCTTAGAGTCATATCTACGCATTCCTTCTAACATAAATAATGAATGTGTTTAGGTAACACATGGCTGGAGGTCTTGGAGAATGCTGTCTGCTGTGTTGAAGCCAACATGTCATGACTACACTTTGTCTCTATAGAAAAACCCTTTAAATCTAAGTAAAAGCATGCTTTTCAGTGTATTTTTATTATATGAATACAAATGATTCACTGTGTGTTCTTACATTTTATTTCAGTATAAAAACACCAGAAAAGCGAATTAACTTCCCTCATCAAAGGTAGAATGCTTGAGTCCTCCCTCAAAATGTATTTTTTGTATAATGTATTTTTAGGGCTCTTAGTCATACTAAATGACTATTTTCTTCTTACTGAATTCTGGTGTCCATTTTATCAAGGAGTTTGCCTGCATTAGTCTGACAGATTATTGAAGGCAAAGAGAAATAACCGGCTATCATTCCCTTAATTCCTGGCTTTCCGAGACGCAGAAAGCTTTTATCAAAAATCTTCTGCGTAGCCTACTATCTTCAAATGTTTTTTTCAGAGGGGTTTTTACACAAGCCTCTGAGCTATGAATAGGCTGAGTGTTTGTCATGACAACCAATTACACATGACAAAAGCAGTGAGGCCAAGTAAGGCAATTAAGTGGTGAAACTAAAATTGTGTGTTGCATGATTGTGTGTTTCTGCTAACACACAGCGCTATGACGCTGCGTGGAGTTTTATATATTGGAACTTTTTATGTGCTGTGCTTCGTTTCTATAATTTTCTGGTGTTGCCGATATCATTTTGATGGTTTTATGTTTCTGTATTTAAAAAAGCAATCATAGCTATTTTGTTGTCATATTATAAACATTGTAATTTGAATCAAACAATACAATACAACAGTGAATGGGCATAGTCATCCAGATGGGAAAATAATGGCTAAATGGCTCATTGTTTTTAGATAATGCTTGTTAACACACCATTGTAAGAGAATAACTCAAAATGAAATAAATATTTTTCAATGACTAATGATTTAATAACAATAAACAGCAAAATTGTTCTTTTAAGCTCGGCTGTCAGTAAAAAAAGTTATGTTAATCACTGAATTATTTTGCAGTGGTTTATTTTTTAAGCATTACAGCTCTCATTTTGAATGTTGAACCTCATCATGCGGCACACAGCTGTGCTTGGTCTCTTAGGTTCAGTCCTGTTTCCTTTAAGTTCCATATCTCACTCCAGCAGCCACCCGAAGCTTGTAGCCAGAGTGACATGACAGCTGTAATAGAACTAATAATTATGGAAAAAATGGTCGCAAATTACTCAATTTGTTAAATGTCAGATCATAGCATGCGTGCGGTATAGATAGAGCATGCACACACATACATTAGAGGTTTTACAGCATGAAGTTGGCGGGTTATTTGCGTCACCTCGTGTACATCAACGTGAACGTGACAATCAAGTGCCAGAATTAAACGCCATCCAGCTTTGTACGAGCCACTAGCCCCTTAAAAGGTAGGCAGGCTATCCCAGAATGCATGTTGATGCTTTACAGAGCCTGTGGGAAGGTTGCAGATGAACCAGGTTTGTTAAGCTTAATGGTCCTTGTATTGATTGGCTGGGGTATCCTCACAAATCGCAAGGGTAGAATGAGCAATGAGATTCTCATTGAGGATCGCTAAATGCATTTGAGCTTGTAGTTTTATTGACCCTCCTGGAGCGGCCAGCGCAGGGTTTATTTACACACTCTGCTCGCATCTTTTATTTACACTGGCACGATGGGTCTGTGTAGAAGGTATTCAGGGAAGTACTGCACATCATCCAGTGCACAGAGATGACTGATTATAATGAAGCCTTTAATCATATCTAAAATAAAGTGGCTATGGTTAGTAAAGTTGGGCAGCGTAAATAATGAAACTATATGCAAATGAATTACCTTTACGCCATTGAATAAATGAGGCTACACTGAATAAACGAATCAGCCCAGGAGAGAACTGTTAATTAGCTGCGCTGGCTTCACAGTCAGCCGGCAGAATGGCAGGCTTATCGCTGCTGTCAACTCGGTGCAGCCACTGAGCCATAAGGAGACTGTGGCCGTTACTAATCCCAGGCTGGATCAGACGCTGCGAATTCTCACATCTGTGTTAAGAGTCTGATGAAAGGTGTCAATCTCCATGTTTCCGTGAGAGTCACTGCTGCAGATTAAGTGAGCGCCGTTCACAAACACAAAAGGACATAATCGAAAAGAGCCGTCTCCCAGAGCCACCTGGAAAAACATGCTCGTTCAATGCACACATACAATAGATTGTTTTTTTACGCAGCATTTCTCTGCAACCACTGTAACCTTTGTTCTCAGTAACCAGTGCTTAAATGTCAAGTGGTTGTGTTAATGATTTTCCGGGAAATGTTTATTCCCTATTACCCTTTTTATCAGAAAATCTACTCTTTCATTCATTCCTTCCTGGCAATTTGTTTATGTTACCTAAGGATAATGTTTTAAAAAGTGCTCAATAACGAATATGATTCTATTTGTTTGTGACATAGACATGTTCACACTGTGCCCTGTCTGTGGCCTATGAAAAATATCCACTGTTTGCTTTCTTAATGGACTATGCTCTTTAGCAGCTAGTACACAGGGCAGTTCTGGAAAGAGGCTTGGAAACCTCTGAGATACCATTACCATTAGCCCTAATGTCCTTTTAAAATGGAAAGAGCATCAGAGCCGCACACACACAGACTGCTGTGCATGCTGTCAAGTAACACAACATCATTGTCATCATATTCTGCCAAGGTCACTCGGTCTGTCCCCTTCCTCTAGTCCCGGATACATTAGCCTCTTAGCAAAACGGTACTTTTCTGAAGCTGAGGAGCTGACGTTGAGCATTTAATTCCCCAAATCCCATCAATTGCAGTGGCTATAGCTAGCAGTATTTGTGTTGACGATGACACTCTCAAAACTGTTTCTAATGACCAAACAAATGAAAAGGATGAGCTCTTTGATTAGCACACTCTCCAAGTGTGTTTTCTGTTTTAGATGAGAACATGGAACTCAACAGGATTTGTGACACCGATATTTGTTACATGGTGATTATTTCATGTTGTGCCTCAAAGGTCAGGCCGTCTCATCAGACTAAAAAGGTATGTGATAATATTCCAGACACGTGCACCAGATGTGGGGAAGAAAAAGGCACACTGTTCCATTGTCAATGGTTATGTCCAAGAATAAAGGAATTCTGGGAAGAGGTTAGGGTAACAGTACAGAATATTTTATTGATCAACTTAAAGCTGGAACCAAATATGCTTTTACTTGGCCTATATCCGGATGGACATAATATACAGCGTTATGAACAAATCTTTATAGATATCTGTTTTGTTACAAGCAAAAAGAGTGATTGCTTTAACATGTGGTTCAGGGAACTTTCTCTATGTCTGCCTTTAGAAAACATTACTTACATTCTCAAAGACAAACAAGAGCAGTTCCAGAAGGTCTGGGGACGTTTTATACACCAAGAACAACGACATATCTCAATTACTGAACGAATCTGGGGCAGGATAATATGTTAAAACGACTGTGATATCCTCTGCAGAAATACGGTGTCATTACTGGAAAACTGGATGGTTGGTGATGTATTCAAGTGCCCTTGTTGTATGTATGTACCAATTTAATTTATAATTGTTATTTTTCTTTAATGTAATGTAGTTGTTCTGTGTATGTATTGCTTTTGGTTATGTGTTTTCGTCTTATGTATGTGATTTTTTGTATGTTGAAAACAAAAAAGGCATGTGATGTTAAACTCTGCAATGTCAAACGTCACAGCCTGGCTGAAGCTGATAATTGCTCAACATCAGATTGGAGGTGGCTGACTTCGCTTATGACTTAATGAGCGTATGAAAGAAAATGGGAAAGTTGGCAGTGCTGTGAAGAGCTAAGGGCTAGGTCCAGCTCAGGAGGCTTGATTAGAAAAATTAACTTTGAATTAATGTTTTCCACAGAATCAAATCAAAATCATCAGCAGCAAATATGTTTGAGGTGTTTCATTCTAGCATGTTAGGGTGCGCTCGGCATGATACCCTGATGGCAATTAAATCCCTGCAGTCGTGACATTAACATGATATCTGAATTCATGCTGGGCATGGGAGATAAGAATTGATCATTCAAATACTTGCTATAAACCCCAAAGCAACAACTGATATAATTTAGATAATTAGTGCTGTAAAAACTAAATCGTTTTGAAAAATCATCCCATTACATAACACAGATCAGTAGCTCCTTCTAAATGGGCTCTTTTCAAAATGCAACCCAAACAATGGTGTATATTTCTGGTCCAAAGCCTCCGAATCAAAACACATATTCCGAGCTACCAATTCCACAACGCTACAGTGACAATAATCAAAAGGTTTCATTAGCATCAACACAGGAACCTTTCAAAGGAAGTTACTGCACAGTATGTGTAGAAAAAAGCATGACATAATAGGATCAGGTTTAGGTGTTTCATTTTACAGATTAAAAGTTAGTCTCTGTAGATCTACATGTTATAACTCAGATATTGATATGTTCAGGAAGAAGATTAAATATGCTATTTCATTCAAAGTATGAGGGAGTTTGCTAATTAATCAAATCAGACTGAATGTTTTTCACTCCTGATGAACGTGATTCATCTCCGACGTTAATTTGCATTTCCTTTTATTCCCTCCTAGGTGGTGCATTCATTACTCACCTCGAAATAGGTAATACACACAGGGAAATAATTATTGTGATTATGCATAATCTTTACCCGCACAGTTGTTTTTCTTTTCCAATTAAGCTACATTTATATAACCGGAATATGCTTTGAATAACAAAGCAGGCATTGCTCGGTGCACCTTCACCGCCGTTTGCAAGGAAAGCTTTGAGAGAACTGCACCGCTACAGGCTGCAATGGTGGATTGTTTTCCCACTGCCCATTAATAATACAGGACATACTGTATCCCCATACTGAGGCTAAGCTGTGGCACAAACCCAGTGAGTTTATGTTTCATTTGTAAAAGGATTTATAGGAGGAGCTGGGTAGAGAGAGGACATGACAATTGCAAAGTTTATCATTCCAGCTGGTTAATAAATCTTAATGTAGTGGGTGTAATAACATTATGATGAGTTTATTTTTTTTTCACTGCTTTTCAGAATGAATGTAGATTATTCTTTAGAAACACGTATTTTGTTGCCAAGACAGGTCAAGACTGATTTCCGATAGAGGCACTACATGTTGTATCTTTAATACAGCGAGTGGTTGCTGCCCCACAGTAACATTTGGGTTCAGAATGCTGCTATGTTCTCTAGTATCTCATTAGGTTGCTTAACATATAGCTAATAGAGAGGGGCGTGGCTTAAACAAATAGTAAGATAACTTATAGAGGTTAGCAATATGATAATACTATAATGAGTAAAGCCAGTTTTTCTAACTATATTAAAAACATGTTGTCTTCTAGATAGTCAAGCAATTAGAAGAGCATCAGATGATTTCATTTATGAGGTACAGGAGACCAAAACGGAACTAAAAGAATGAGAATATCAGACTTTCTTTAGAAAGGTTGTTAATGTTGCTTCATATCTGCTGGATGTGCTATTAGGCAATTGTATACCAATCAATTTGCCGTATCAATTTAAAGGCGATAATGCGTCACAGCTTGTATCTGATACTAGAAAGAGGCTAACATTGTGCAATTGCAACTTTAAACTATGAGCAATTGCGATAGCCGGTAATGGAAATGATGATGATCAAAAACATTTAAATATTGTGTTAAATGCAGCTACATGTCCAGCATCAGTTGAAGGAACTTAACTGTTTAGGCAAGGGTGATAGACTCTCTGAAGTATTAGAGTACTTCAGGTTTTTAATATGTTCACAGCTAGCCTAAGGCGAGGCTGAATCTCAGACAGGAATATCAATAATGTCCATATTAGCCATCACCATGCAGAGAAAAACATCAAAACATCAGAGCAGTGAAGTACTGAGCTCACAAATGAAAGCTATGGTTAGTGGTAACATGAATTACCTGTTTCCCACAGGACATTTCCTGAGTCCTGCAGCTCTTACATAGCGATATGACAATTTAAATAGATGGAGGGCAGAGGAGAAGTTAAATGATGTGCAGTAGGAGAGAGAAGAGGGATAAAGGGCATAGGAGATGGGGGCCAGTAAGGAGGAAGGTGAGGAGTTCAGTTTAATCTTCCTCTGCACTGAGTTGCGTGGTCCATGACAAATCGAGCGGTTGTTTCCACCTGAGTTGGCCGTGCTGTCTGCCATGCCTCACAGCACATCAGACCCAACATAACCTGGTGCTGTCCCTCTGCTCCCTGCAGTGTGCTTCCCCAGCTGGCATGCTGGAAGTAATGGATCTGTACAACACAGTGTTACAGCGCTATCTGCTTAGAGAGTGGCTGCAATTAAATCTCTTCATGACTTACTCCGGTAACTACAGAGAGATTGCTCCTGAATATCAGAATCAGGAGACTTTACATATTTTGGGAACCTTGAAATGAGTCAATTTACACACAGAATTTGGTATTGATTACATCCTGGTTTTGAGAACCGAAGCATAACTGAACCAAGAATCATTGAACCGTCTGCTCTTATGTCTAGAAAACCAGAAGTGAAGTCAAATTGACACCAGGGTAATGATATGTCATCACTTGTCAGCTCTCGGCCATTATGAAGGCCAGGGAAGTCTGTGGCTTTTGAAACCTGTCTACCTGTGAAGGCAGGCATCTTATCTGGCAGAACCAGAGGCAGGTAGTGGCTTCCTATGATATGGACAGAGTGGAGCAAAGAGACAAACAGAAAGAGATAGAACGATTGAAACCATTAGAAGAGAAGCTCCCGGCACTATCCGCACTGCAATCAATGCGGATATAGTACCCACAATCCTCCTCTCCCTCAGAGACATCCCGTCCCACAACACTGGCTGGCTCTGACGGAGCAGTAGAGTACATAGCTGCCTCTGAAATGACAGCTTAACTACAGGGAAAGGCCTTTTGCTTCTGTCTATTGTATCTTGGCCTCTCTCTACACTACTCTTGATATAGGGGACAGGAAACTGTAAAAAGTTTCCTCGTACGGAGGTTTTTACTTGAGGATTTCCAAGTAAGTTGACGGTCACTTTTCTCAATGTTTGCATTTGAGAGTGGTTGGTTGAAACAGCAGAGGAATTGAATCCCTCTTTAACAAGAACATGTTCATACACTCAGCATATAAGATGCATACAAACAGCTTTGTTTCTAACATACTGTGTTCCTGCATTGATTTCATTCAGCATTGAAAACACAACAGTGCAGGAGTGAAAGATCAATAACCTTGTTTTTCAGACCTCACGAACAATTCCAGTCTGGTTGAAAGCCTGGTGGCAGAGGTTGTAGAGGTTTTGTCGTGGTTTTGTGATCCTTGTGTGTTGGTGTGTGAACATGCTTATCAGCTTGTATGATAAGGATGCACACGACTCATAGCAGCTGGTCTAATCTCTCCTGTTTTCACCAAACACACAGCAAAAACACAGACAGGCAGCCCACATCCACTCCAGCCTCAGGCGAGTATGAAAAATTAAAGATCCATATTTTTCTGCTCCTCCTTAAACACTTTCACAGATACACAGCCATGCATTTTAACAACTCCATGAATGTTATGTAATCTCTGCACAGCCTATAATACATGGGTTGCCTAATCATAAAGTATGAAACAACAAATATCCAGAGACTCTCTAGAGCGTTATTAACCCCTAATCATTTTATATTATGTTTGGAACTAAATTATCTACCAACAGTAAGTGCTGCCATGTGAACATGTGATTGCTATTATTACGGGCTCTTCAGTTTCCAATGAAGTCGTAAAATTGCATAACAACAGATTACAAAGAGTCAATCTTTAATTGAATTGTGCTCTGAAGTCTCTTTTCCATATGTAATCAGCAGGATCTCGAAGGCATTAGGAAACCATGAGGAATACTAAGATATTACCAACGCAGTAAAAGTCTTCTGTGAGTTACCAAGCTGTTTGAGGCTGTTGTCTCAACCCTTATTGTGTGGTAAGAGTTACTGCCGAGGATGCTTTTTACTTAATTGAAATGTCTTCAATCATTCGTGTATGCATTGCTTCGTGAACAGCACATAAGTTGAACCATGGGTTGGGAATTATTTTTCAACCTGTGGTTTCCAAGGTCAAGAACAACTCAAGTGCAAGTCTTTATTCACGTATTAATAAAGATGTTTTCTGAAATAAATACAAACTATGTGAACCATAAAGACCATGTTATCAATTTAAAAGCATCTTTTTATAAAGAATTATTATAAAAGTTAAAGTATCACATGAAGGTAAGGTGAAAGGACATTGGGGTTATAATGAATACCAGCTTTTTCTTATTCTGTATTTTCTTTCCAAAGGTCCAAGTAATATAATAAGAGTATATTATAGTTTTAATATATACATTTCTCTTAAATTATCTAAAATGGTTCAGGTTTCACTTAAAGGTCCCATGTCATGGCCATTTCTACTGATCATAATTCCATTGTTGAGGTCTACTAGAATAGATTTACATTGTTCAATGTTCCAAACTCACATTGGTTTTCTCATACAGCATCTCTGTATAGTATGTGCATTCACTCTCTGTCCTACACGCCTCGTTGGAGCTCCTTCCCCCCCCCTCCCTATGAGCCCACTGTGCTCTGAGGTGTGTTTATGTGTTACAACGGTGTTTGTTAGCAACCAGAAAAGGACACCAGTAATGACAAATAGATGAGAATACTGCGTGGGGTCTGGGTGACGTGTTGGCGGGACCTTGCGGGGCTCGCTGCTGCGCCCTTTGAGGCTCGAGGAGTGGAAAGTGTGAGCTGGCTTACTGGTGTCGTTTCCTGGTTGCTGCGTGGGGTCTGCGAGACAGGGAGACACCACGGAACTCAGCCTGAACTCAACTCAGGCTGAATTCAGGCTGAGAAATCCGCGGTGCCGCGGCTGAGAAAAGATAAGGCTGAGTGAGTGTGTGTGAGGGGCTCCACAGATTGGTCAATTTGGACCGGGGCATGGTTACGTCACCATACTCAGGAAGAAAAAAATGGAAAAAGAAAAACTCCAACGAGGCGTTCTGGGGCAGCATAGACAGGTATTTTCTGTGTTGGAGTTTTACTCGCTACAGGGTTTACTTTGAGGGTTTGTGACTCTGCAGACCGTTTACATGCAGAAAAAGCTTCATAACACACAAGGGGACGGGTGATAACCGGAAAAGCATGACATGGAACCTTTAACTAGTTGACATTTATATGTGGCCATAAATAAGCACTTCTCTGATAACTTATGGTGCCCCATAGGGCTCAATCTAAGGCCCAATTATTTTCAGCTGGTATGCTACCACTTGGTGATATTATCAGAAACCACAAGAATTATTTCCATTTTGCAGAAGCAACCCAGATATATATCTCTGTAATTGCATAAGATCGTATTTCTAACTTAATTTGATGTATCTCTGATATTGGTCTCTGCACAAAATCTGGAGCAGTCTGCCTGAAGGTCTTAAGGCTCACAATCTGTCAAATAAATCTTAAGACATGTCTTTTTACTATTAATTGTTTTTTTCCTAAAGTATTTTTACATGATGCTTGTTTTTTCATCCTGTCTTATCCTGCTGTTTTATTTGTATTTATATTCTTTGTTCATTTTTTCTTTGATTAAACATAGATGTTACAATAATCTTCTCTCATGTTAAGCACTTTATGTAGAATATAATTAAGGATCATTGGCTTTGTAATTTATTAAGTTAGTTAACCCAAATACTATCTTTCTTTGTACATCCTAGCAACTTGTGTTGATTAGTATTGAACATACATGTTAAATAACCAACTTGATGATATTGTACTTAGTGATTTCCACCATGTCAAATTGAGTCAATTTCTTTCTGCAGAGATGACAGGCTATCCTGTGCAAAGCAGAGGTTCTTTGAGTATTGCTTCACCAAGTGGGAGATGGAGCAGTTTTAGAAAGGTATACAAACGCCTACTCCTCTCACAACATCAATTGCGTTTCATTTCAGAATAAAACAACTGTCTAAAAGCAGATGGTGCTACATTGTTTGTTTACAGGTTTTCCAGACTTATATGATGGAGGGGATGCGTGGCATGTGAATCAGCAGGCAAAACACGAGTGTGATAAGTCACGAGGGCCCAGCAGTGAAGAATGGTTATACTGATGGAGAAGAGAAGGTTGCTGGGTGCCAGAGCTAAATAAATAATCTCTGGGCTGCAGAGTTGCAGGAGTGTGGGAGGAGGTCTGCAGGGAGTATGGAAACAGTGATTAATAAAAGCAGATCCACTTATAGAAAATCCACCTTCATTATTTTTCCAGACTTCGGTGATAACTGATCCACGTGATGTTGCACTCTCTGGGTACCACACCTTTGTAACATTACATAACAGTGAACATTTCACGTGACAGTATGCCATTATTATGATGAATTATAATATTTTAAAAAGGTGCACAGGGATGATCGCTCTGAATGCAAAG
Source organism: Notothenia coriiceps (assembly GCF_000735185.1). Classification (NCBI taxonomy): domain Eukaryota; kingdom Metazoa; phylum Chordata; class Actinopteri; order Perciformes; family Nototheniidae; genus Notothenia; species Notothenia coriiceps. The sequence goes on along the minus strand of NW_011357531.1, from coordinate 390,482 downwards.
CATGGTTGATAAAATATGCATATTTTATAAGGCTTTTATTATTCTTACCATGTAGATTTTCATCTCACATTTCACTGAACAAGTGACATTTCAAAAACCAAAAAATTGATTTACCAGTATGACTGCAGAGCATGAAAACTGATTATTTCTCATCACCGATTTCACATCTTGAAATTGCTTTTATGAATGTTAATACTTGAGATGATGAGAGCTAGCTAAATTAGTTTTAGCTGCATTTTGTTAAGATAGCTGTATTCAAGCATACAATCATGCAAGTTTAGACAATGTAAATTATAGGGACAACAGCAGTGTAATTATAATCTGAAAAACAAATCAATTATGCTGCACTCAGTCCACATGCTCGTATATAAAAACACATACAGATTTCTGCTAATTGGACAACCTGCTGATTCTTAAATGGGCCACTGAATGAAAATGGCTCTGGGGAAATCTCTGTTGAGCTGCCACATTGGTGACTGACTAGTGTCAGGTCCGTATTCCTGAACTGAAAAGACCATGGTTTTCCAGCTGTGCAGCAGTACGCATATATGCCTCTTTTCACTGAACCTTCTCTGCGAAAGGGAAAGTTGTAGCATCACTCACAGATACTATTTTCTCCCGCTTGTTCTCGACTTCCTCACACATTCACATCACTGTTACATCAGACTACAGCAGTGGCCCATTCATGTATCGTATAGCAGCAAGGAAGCAGGAGGAAATCAGGGGAGCTGGAGTCCTCTAATGAGCAGCCTTTGTAGGAGAAGTATTTCACGGTTCTTTCTAACAACCTGCTGTCCATGCCCAAATGACCAATTATAATCCAACGGCACTGTTCAATTCAAAACCTTTATTTATTCAGGTGAAAACCCATTGAGAGCATTGACCTCTTTTTCAATGGTGACCTGCTGCAAGTAGGTTCCAACATGGATACAAACATGACAGACAAAACCTTTCGGCATTCGGTTTTCGGCCAACTGTTTCCTATTTTCGGTATCGGTTTCGGCCAAGAATTTCCCATTCGGTGCACCCCTATTGACTACAGTTTGTATAGCTAGTAGCATTTACAGATACCAACAGTTTCCGATTGGATAGCATCTATCCTTGCTTTAAAAACATGTAAAAACATGTAATGGAACCAAACTGCTCAACTTCCATTCCTTTTGCAGACTGTTCCAAGTTAGCGGAGCTGCGCATCTAAAAGCTGTATTCCCTAAGACAGTCCTAGCAGTTGGCACATTTAATACAACCACAGCATTCGATCTCAGGCAGTAGCCATTTACAATACGCCGTGAGATCAGGGAGCAGATGTAGGATGGAAGTTTCCCTAACATTGCTTTGTAAGCCGCCGTACAGTTAGTGAAAGCAAACCTGCCCTTGCATACAGGGTACAATGATGGGTTAATGCTTTACAGTTTGTCACAAATCTCAGTGCACTGTGATAGGCGGCATCTAACTTGATCAGGTAATTGGCCGGTGCATTCATATAAAACAGATCACCATAGTCCAGCACAGGTAAAAAGGTCACAGTGACTAGCCTTTTCCTGGCCTCAAGTGAGAAACGGAACTTGTTTCTGTAAAAGAAACCTAGCCTAACCCTCAGTTTTTTTAGCAGGTTATTGACATGCAGTTTAAAAGAGAGACAGTCATCAAGCCAGATACCAAGGTATTTGTAACAGGTTACCACTTCAGTTTTTTCCCTTGCGTAGTTACAATATCTAAAACAGGCTCTGGTGTCTTTTTAGCTTTTGAAAAGAGCATTACCTTGGTTTTATCCACATTTAAAAGAAGCTTTAGTTCAGAGAGCTGAGTCTGAACAGTGTTAAAAACAGCCTGTAATTTAACAACCGCCTCCTTAATGGAGGTACCTGCACAATACATCACGGTATCATCCGCATACAAATGTAAAGTAGCTTCATCCACATTATCACCTAAGCTGTTGATATATATGGAGAATAAAAGTGGACCTGAAACAGAACCTTGTGGTACACCATTAGAAATGTTTAACCACTCAGAACACAGCCCATCAAAATGAACACATTGGGACCTTTCAGAGAGGTAGTTCACAAACCACCCCACTGCATGGCTGGATATGCCAATACTGAGTAGCCTCTGCTTTAAGATGCGATGATCAACGGTGTCAAACGCTTTGGAAAGGTCAATAAACAGAGCTGCACAACTCTGCTTATTATCTAAAATACTAGTAATGTCATTCACCACTTTCATTGTCGCAGTGATGGTGCTATGTTTCTTTCTGAAGCCTGACTGATGTTTAGACAGGATATCATTTTTTTTATCACTGTTCTTACATTCCACTACAAAAGGAGGGTTGAGCTGGGTGAAAAGGAGCTTTACATCATATGGTTTAAAAAACAAATGTGAATAGTGTATTTTCGATATGTGCCCATTGGAATTCTATAAGAGGTATTTGTTCATAAAGGTCCAAATGAGTTGTATGGCACATTATTCCCTATCGGGATTTAAATGTACCTTTTTTTCCCTTCAAAAAAGCCCATCAACATCACACTAATCGATACAATTCCTATCAACACTGAGGGTTATGGGAGGAGCTCTCCAAAGTGCTGAAAAGTGTCCCCTAGCTCTAAGAAACGGGACCCACCCGCTCGAGCCCATTGGTAGGCCACAACGTCACGCGCACATACTACCCGAGCGAGTAAGGTAAATGAATTACAGATGAAAGGAGGAGGAAGAGGAGAGATAAAGCTGAGGATGCAGGTTTGGTCCACAACACAAAACCTCCCCACTCGCACCACACAGCAAGAGCGGCTACACCTCGGAGAAAAATAACTTCCATCAGCTGACGACGAGGAGATGCGTCCGCAAAAGCTTTGATTCGACCCCTTCTACATCCTCCTCCTCCTCCTCTTCCTCCACCTCCTCCCATCTTTAGCGCGGAGCATCCCGCACACTGGTTTCACTCCGACGGGCAGGCAGACAGGCGGATTGACACAAGCCAGACACGATGTGTGGATCTCCCCGCCATGGGACAGCCGTGGGATTTATAGTGCTGCTGAACGCGCTGCTGCTCGCGACGCAGGCTGCAGAAGGAGTCTCTACGGACCATCTCCTGGTTCAGCTGCACGAGGGCGCACAGGACGAGGCGCACCAACTTGCAACACAACATGGGTTCCATAGTGCCCGCAAGGTAGGGATGCTCGGGGGAAAACTGTCACGCTTTCTGCCACTACGGGAAATATTGTTTTGTTTTTTCTCTTCAGGGAAAAACTTTAAGAATTCATGTCTCATAGCAAACCAAAGTAATTAGTCCTGAAACATAGCTTACACTATTTGGTATACTTAACATTATCTTCACTTTCCTCAGAAATAGTCAAACATTGCGCAAAACAAAGCAGTTTAGTTTAGAGAATAAAGCATGGTTTGACTTCGTTACACTTTGGCTTGATGACGTCATCAAATGCAGGCTCTGGCTAGTAGGTTGCCCATTGGCATAGCCCCAGGGACTAGAAGATCACATCCAGTTTGTGTCCCATAAAGCAAAAGACGTAATTTATTTTGTGGAATAATGTTGTTATCTTCATTACATCACTCACAACATGAGGTTTAGGTTAACCATAGCTTTTAGAAAATGGACAATTCAAACCCATGTGTTAAGTCATTCAATTCCCATAATGAATGGGATGAAATGTGTTTATCTACATTGAATTAATTTGAGGTACTATTTCTCAACCTTATTTAATATTGGACATTTCTAAAACATGATGTATTTACATTGCTCATCGTGACTATCGCCTTCCTAGCAGACATGGTTTTACTCACTTGAGACATACGTGTATTCAAATAGCTTGAAAAATGCAGCACGTATCAAAACAAGTCAAAAGAGATAACAAGCCATTTATGGCAGACCAATGGATATAATTCCCTGTCAGTGTGTGTGCCTTGTCACATGTCAAAATAAATGTGTGGGTGAAATTGGCCGGAGCCTTAGCCAGTGAGGCGTAGCTGTGAACAGAGAGTGTCTACGCTGCTCTGAATAAGGATTTTCTGATTTCTTTTTTTTTACCTCCACAGAAAAAACATTATTTCAGTCTGTAACCCGTCATAATATCATCTGTGCTATCTTGTTTGCTATTTCTCGCACTAGATAACCCCCCACTCCATCTACTGCCTCCCAGGTTATGTAATCTGCAGCTATATTTGTCTTAATGGGATAAGCATCATTAAACAATCCGTGTCGTTTGAATTATCTGCTATTGTTGCTTAATTAACAAGACCGGGGCACAGGATCCAGACCCATACAAATGTGAGCACAAAGAGAGATAAAAGCCTCTCTCTCTCTTTTATTTTGGAGATCAGCAAAGACTAATAAAAAACCTTTGATTATTGCAAGAGCTTTCAATGGATGTGCGGCTTTTGTATTTGCTTTTTTGCGTCACATACATGAGCTTTCATCTATGTGTTTGGGCCACAACAATAGACCTAAAGAGCAGCGGAAGATGAGAATAATCCTCGTGCTTCCGTGAGGATTTCATTTCCATATTAGATCTGACAGGCGCATCTGCAAGCGTTTATTTTGAGGATTGACCCGTACCCTGGCTGTTACTGAAACATAGGGGGGTCTTTAATCTGCCGCAGGGAAGGCTCTGGATGATGCTTCTCATTTCCCTGCCCTTGTGGTTTCATTATGGTTCATTCCAGCACTGTTCTCCAGTGCCTTAAAATAGCCCGCACGGGGAAAGCCAGGGAATCAGGGCTGCTGTTTTCATCTGTAAGGTGACCTGCCGTCCTTCTGTTACATTTTATATTACCATATATTCTGTTATTGCTGCTTCTGTGTTGACTCTCATTTCGGCTTCTGCTACTGATCTCTCTTCCTCTGTTGTTTTTTATTTTACGCAGCTTTCCTTTGGAGAGGGGCTCTTCCACTTCTATCCTCAAGACACTTCAAAGAGGCGGAGCAAACGCAGTGCTCGCAGCAAACAGCGTCTCCAAAAAGACAGCAGGGTAAGCATCCACACACACAGACGCACACTGATAAAAGCACTGTGTGTTTTCTGTACATGTTCCAAAAAGAGTGGGGCTACCCATTCACCTTGCATGACAAGGGTTATTTTTGAGTGTCCATGTAGTAAACAGTCCAAAAATAGGGCTTCAGCAACACAGTAACAAATCACCTTTCAAACTGCAGAGCAAACTGAGCTCACCATAGACAGACCACATGGCATTAAGAGCCACTACATACACACAGGACTAACTAAATAAGAAGCAAAAATAAACACACATTCAATATAGCTACAGATAGAAAGAGATATGAGTTAAGAACATAGCATGAGGGTGATAGACTTTAGCAAAGTGCAGCTGTAGAGAAGTTATTCATTTATAATGCAAATGTCGATTCCCATTAATGACACTTAATTGTGCGAGTAGTTTCTGTATGTTTTAATTATTTTGGTGTAGTGATGATGACGATGATGTCAGAAGCGCTGGTCCCCAGACGGTGTCTTATGATTGTAAGATTTATTAAGCGACTGCCAAGACAAACACTGCCGGTACTTTTTAAAATGAAACCGCATTCAAACGGTCCTCACAATAATAATAATAAAGGATCAACAGAACAATTAAAATGACGTATTTTCAGAAATATAAAATCCCTAAAACCTGAATATACATTTAAATATATTGAGGTGTGGTTCATGTGTGTAAGGAAGGACAGAAGAACAACAGTTGTTCATATATATAAACATGTATCTGTTCTGGTACCAATATAACTATCATTATCTGTAAGATCATTGATGCTGTTTGACTTTCTTTGATTCTATTTTCAAGAAAATAAAGTGTTTTTGGCCTCAGGGTAACTCAAAACCCTGTGGGATGCCACTAATTCAATATCCAGCTCCAAATTACTTATCTAAACTCCCTGTTATAAACATGCCTTTTGGTGATAGTTTTAGATGTTTTTTTGTATTGCTTTGAATCGGGTTCCTTCATATTTTTTTTGTGTGTATTATTTGTGTTTATATGCCTTCTGTAAAGCATTCATAGGTTAAGTCCAATGACAGGCTGAAATAATGTATGTCATTTTGGATGTGGATCACAGTTTCCTAGCGCTCGAGGTGATATCCGCTAATTGCTTTTCCTTTCTCTTAAATCCAACTATAGCACATTCAAGATGCTGGAACCAGCTAATGGTGTTGGTGTTGTGAAAATACTGAACAGTAGTTGTAGATTAATTGTTTATCGGTGGGCTCCGTGAAGAATTGACAAATCTACTTAATACCAAGGATCTGTTTTGTCTTGAAGCTCTAATTTAAATAAACAGTTGGGCTGGGTGATTTGCTGTGTGTTTAGCGCTGCCCACCGAACGAGGCGGTGAAAGTGGAGGTCCCGTTGTAGACAATCAACTAACCCCTCTAATTGCGGTTGTGAAAGGTGCTAATGAAAATATATGCGAGCAACTCCAACGAGCGAATACAGCTAATGGAAGTGTCACAGCGTGGACATGGCCAGGTCTACATTCCAGATGCTAAGTTTTAATCAGATCCTTGACATGCTCATATGCAACACTGCAGTTATTGATTTCTATGCATCACTAGAATGGATGAGGTCAGCTAGCCTGATTTAATGTTGCCTGTTTATCATTCTGAAGTGTCTTTCTCCCATGTCTCAAGGCGGTAGATGTGCATTTCTCGGTCTTACAAGTGCAGTTCTGTCAAAAGGAAGGATTTCGTTGCATCTACATTAATGTATACAGTATAGGAGTCTGACATTTCTGTAGTAGTTTTATTGTGTTCATTTAAAGTGATAACAGCAGAAATTAAAGTGATAACAGCAGAAATTATTAAAGCAAAACATTGGTTTGACACAAACAAATGATCATTACATATAAGCGAAACAAAGATTGTTATTTGGAAAACATAAAACAAATCCACAGGTGGAATTAATACTAGATAACATAAACATAGAAAGAGTATATGAAATGACGTTCCTTGGTGTGGTTTTAGAGCACAACATCAGCTGGAAACCTCATATCACTCATGTAAAAGCAAAACTGGCTAAGACTATCGCAATATTGGGAAAGGCCAGACACATTCTGAACTACTCATTGTATACTCTATATAACACACTGATATTGCCATATCTGATTTACTGTGTGGAGATTTGGGGAAACACGTACAAAACCAACCTGCAGCCGTTATGCACATTACAAAAAAGGGCTACAAGAGTTATCAATAATGTTGGATATCTTGAACACACTAATGTATTATTTTTGAAGTCACACATATTGAACTTCACTGATCTGGTTAAATTTAAAACGGCACAAATCATGTACAAAGCAAGACATAATCTACTTCCTAGGAAATTAAAAACATTGTTCGTAGACAGAGAGGGTGGGGATAATTTGAGAGGAAATCTACATTTTAAACAACTCAAGGTCAGAACAACTCTGAGAAGTATGAGTATAAAAGCCTGTGGGGTGATTTTATGGAATGGGTTGGAGCAGGAGTTAAAACAAAGCACAAGCATAATTCAGTTTAAAAGGATGTACAGAAACACTTTTTTGGATAACTATGAGAATTAAGAGAGGTGATTGAAGATGAGAAATTATTGTATATGTATGTATAAATGTAAGTAGGTATAACTTGCGTGATGATTTAAAGGACAATCATTGATCAAGTCAGGGGTGGGAATTAATAAGCATTTGCTTCCTTTCGGACACATATGATTTATTATTATTATTAATAATTAATAATATTTTGTTGTTGAATATATAAATATTATCATGAATGTGGATAAATACTGTATTTTAACAATACGGTATTCTGTTTTTCACATTTGATTTTTTTTATTTGTTATTTTTGTAATCTGTTCGAAATAAAGATTGAAAAAGGAGTCAACACTCAATTGAGCAGAAGCCTTGAATGTATTTGGATGGTTGTTTTATCCCAGAAGCCCTGATCTTTGTTGAACTCTATTACTGGAGCCTGCTGACCCACTTTTGACTTACCCACTAGCTTTTCCTTTTATTCCTCGGATATTGTCCTCTGCAGTCCTTTTACAACACATGCCCTACATGGATTTCAATTGAGACGTCTATTCATCCATGTATCCTGGCTTGGCCTATCCATCCATCTGTGGTTCCTTTCTCTCATATTATTTTTACTTGATACAAATACAATCTGTAAAAGGTGGACAATAGGATAGATCTGTACGAATGAGCAGCATCCCCGGCCCTGAAAGGCACATGTCTGGGAAAGCCTGGAGGATAAGGACAAGGAGAAAGGAGAGAGGCAGCAAAGCTCTTTGATTTGAAGTGAACTGGAGCGTTGGGAGCAGGCAGTGGGCAAAGGGGCAAAGGCGGCGAGTGATGGCGGTGCACATGCACTGTTTGATGTTGTGAGTGGGCAGTGTGAAATGTCGTCTCAATGGAAATACCAGCTCTCCTGCCAAGTGATGGGATAAAATGATGATGGATGGATGGAGAGAAGGGGGGGATGCAGGGAGACCTCATTGTAGAAAGTCCTGGTAGTTTCCCTCTGAATGCATTTATGTAACAGCAAATGTGACATAAGGCCAAATCAAAACGAAAAAATACATTATTGTTCACCATTTTAAATCCTCCAGACAGAAGATTAATCTGCAAATAGGTTTTTTTTCCCAGAAGTGACTTTTTCTTTAAAAGACTTACAGACGTGTCGTTTTACAGTGTGTGTGTGTAGATCCTGATTGCCTAGAGTATGCCATAAAAGACAGATCCGGATGAATAGGCTTTGGCCATTTTAAAAGGCCATCTTAAGTGCTCTGCTCTCTTATCTGTGGTGGTAAACACACCGGACAATGACTGTTTCTCTCCGTCACTCTGCAGTGAATTTGCTCATGGTGAGTACAAGAGGAACATTCAGCCACAGGGACATGCTTTCAAAATGTAGCTGGAAAATACCTTTTTTGTTTAGTATTAAATGATTATCAGTATTTAAAGGTAGGATAATGGAACAACATGAGTGTCCATTAAATGTTTGGAGTGCTTCATTTTATTAAAAGAGGGCCTTCCCTGTACACCCACACACATAAAAAGGATCCAACCTTTCAAATGATATAATTGTTCCTCTGTGACCTTGGTGAAAAGTACTGTTAGTATTAAAGTACAACATACTTCAGACATTGCCAGACTCTAATAGATGTAATGACTCATACTTCCTTTACCTCACTTTAACCTCTTCAGTTTTTCCTAACGTGTGAATGGGGGACTATTTAATGAAAGCTCACAGTAAATTGGATACCATTTAAAATTAGGAATGACACATGTATTGGCTGCTGTTGATTGCTGTCCTCTCCACAAATGCTGACAACGATGAAGGCAGTGAAATATTAGGAGTGTATTGATTTCTAAATGTAGCAGAAATTCAAATACAACACCATTGCCAGTCATTTCGATAAAAGCTGTCAGCTAATAAGGCATCTACATTTCAAGACATTTATCCTCATCATTTACGTCCTCTGTCCTACGTTATCTCCTACTGCTTGGTTATTAGTATTGTGACAGCTTTCAGTGAGCAATTTCAATCCAAAAAACAGCTGTTCATCCGCATTTAAGTGTCTTTGATGATTCCAAGAAACACAAGCATATTTGTGAATGTAATTGCTCTGGCTTTTTGTTAAAAATGGACGGGGAGCAGAGAAAAAAAGACTCCATCTCTTGTGTAGCAGGTGAGTTTGGAAGCCTTGGCTCCAGCTGCAGCCCTTCTGATTAGCAGGGGAAGAATAGGGGTTTTGATTTACATGATACTCTGCCTTCATGGTACAGTAGAGCACAGCTGGCTCTGATGATTTCCTGCGTACAGAGCAGCACAAACCTCCATCTCAGCCCTCATACCAAGTCCTATTTCTAGTTTACTTACGTGTTCCAGCCGAGTTACTGTCGTGCACTAACAATTTCGTTTTTGCCCTTTGTATGATCCTTTCAGAAAAGGTTTTTGTGATATCATTTCTTGCCTGAACTGACTCTGACCTGGCATTTCTTTTGCTTTTCCACCCCAGGTAAAGAATGTCGTTGAGCAAGAGGGTTTTGATCGTCAGAAGCGAGGCTACAGAGATATCAATGATATTGAAGTCAACATGAGTGACCCTCTATTCACCAAACAGTGGTATCTGGTGAGTTATCAGCTGAGCAGCAGTCTGCATGCAGCCTGACCTTCAGCTCGAACCACCATTCTTCCACCCTAATTACTCAGAGGCCAGCATATTCCCCACTACTTTCTGAATCAACGTTGTTATTCATTCATTAATTAGTCTTGCCAATAAGGTCCGTGCCACCTCATCGCTGCATTCACGCCGCCTAGTTTCCTCCCCTCTTGTTTACTCTAACTGGCAAGCGTGACTTTTACGCTGCGGTTAGCTCGCTGTCACTCATCTCGCTGACATTTACTTCCCCTTCTCACACCCCCAAACAGTCCTTATCCATAGCCTCCTCTTCCCACACACACATGGTCCATGTTGACTAATGTTTCTATGTTGCTCAACTGGGTGCCATGAGTCATGGATGTTCTCCATATTGCCTCTGTGATTAGATAAACACGGGCCAGGCAGACGGGACCCCTGGGCTGGATCTCAATGTGGCTGAAGCTTGGAAACTGGGCTACACGGGCAAAGGAGTTACCGTCGCCATCATGGATGACGGTGAGTGTAAAGTGTTTTACCCTTGAGCGCTCTCTGAAAACACTTTATATTATACATGCATATGTTCATCGTACACATTCGATTAGTAACTCTATTTTTATCTATAAGGAATGAAAAAAAAGGCAGTTTTCAAGAGTATGTATGGTAACCAACCACTTACAATTCGGTAAAGTGCATTCGTTTAGATTGTTCATTCTGTGTTAAAAGCGATTCACTGAATCAAAGTGTGAATTAATATGAGACATACAACTAAAGCTATTCCGCAGTGTGCAACAAAACCCAACTTGAAATTCCAACTTTATAATTTTCAAGCCTAAGATGTAGTGGAATTTTCGCAAACTCTAAGTATCTTTAAAATAGGTTCAATTTACAGTACTTATCAGTGTATGACCTTTTTGATAGTATAGTGTTGGGAAATGGTGTGGAAATTGGCAGTAGATTATAATACACAAATATAATAAAGTAAATAATAAGATAATGCTTAAAAAACAGGTTTCAAATAAAGAAAATAGTAACAAATTATCAAATTGTTGGCAATTAATTATAGCCTATGTTGATCGATTAATACATTTACTCATTAGGCGCTTTCACATCGGAGTACTTTTCCCAGGAATACTTCCGATAGTTCCTGGGATTTTGCGTTAACACCAAAAAGATCTGGAACTCAAACTTTTTTTCGGGAACCTTTTCACCCCTTTTCAGTCCCTGCTAGAGAGGTGATACTTTGCTTGGGGGGGAAAAGGTTCCAATTTCTGATTGGCTGGGCGAATTGCAAACCACGGCCCGTCAAACTCAGAAAAGTTTTTGTGAAGCTGCCATTTTATTTGCTCGCAATAGCATTATTAGCATTAGCATTAGCCCAGCGCACCAACGGAGAGAGACTAACTTATGGCAACACAAAATAAAACGTGGGAGCGGTGGAGTGATGAGGAGGTGTTGGCGTTCTGGCGATTTACCCGGGGGGCTCCGGGACTTCGGGTGGCAGTATACGCCGTGAAGTTGTTTGCGGCCTGCCAGTAAACCCAAAGCAGAAGAAGAAGAATTGACGTCAGCGGAAAAAAAAGTACTTGGTGTGAAAGCGCCTCTTGTTAAGTTATTTGTTTCCTGAGTAAAGAACCAAACTATATGAAAATGTGGTGAAGAAGACACTGAAGGTCACAGTATCCTCTGTGAAGCACCTCCTCTCGGGCTTAATTATATCACTGATTAATGTCAAAATCACATTTCAGGAATCGACTATCTACATCCCGACCTGGCATCAAATTATGTGAGTACTCCAGTCTTATTGGATTTCATATTTTCCTTCCATTTTCTGAAGTGCTGTTAATAAGTGAAGCAGGGGTTCAGGTGGAGGAATTTCATGGGCTTTTTTCGGCGTGCCATTGGCAGTGACAGGTGCTCTCCACGTTGCCTTCATGGCTGCCGAGTCTCCTTGTATTCGTGGAGACGCAGAGGCAGGCAGACGGCCAGCCAAGCTGTTTAATGTTAATGCACACTGCACTGTGGCAGGCACAATGGCAGGCCGATCTGTCACAAGCAGAGATAATGCCAGGGTAGTTGGCGCTGCATAATGTGATGCTCTATCTCCAGAATACTGATAAAACCTTAAAGGACAAGAAGGATTGCTTAATGGAACAAGGAAGCGAAGAAGGCTTAGTGCGATTTGATTATAAAATATGCAGCTTCGTCAGCACGACTGCACACTGCTGTTGTATTGAATCTAGGGTGTTTAAATACAAACCTTGCAGGGTGCCTAAGGTTGTTGTTACAGACTGGGTTATGTGATTCGTTTGCCTCAAAAAATTGGACAAATACCTCTATTTTCTTATTAAGACAGACCAATTTGTTTTCTTTTTGTTAATATATTGTTGGAAAAAGGTGTTAAAGATTACACGAGTAGTGTGCTCTCTGTTATGCTTTTCCCCCCTCAGCTCAATTGCACACTGTGAGATCCTTTGAAATGTAGCTTGCATAATAGTTGGGTTTTTTTCCAGTGTGCATCAGTCTGTACTCTTGGCACTATGTCTGCCTGCCTTTGCATGTTTCTCGCCTGTGAACAGAGATGAGCCTTGGCCCCAAAAATAACACTCAGCCTCAGCTGGGGTGATGCAGGAGCACGCTCTACTGGAGTGATGGATCACGCTGTGCATAGATCTTGTGTGTATTTGTGTGTGAGTGAGCGAGAGAGACACTGTATGTAATCCTGTTTTTGTTACCGTCGCCATGGTTTTTCGCAGATCCACAAAGACCTCCTATCAGCAGTCTTATTACATAAAAAAAACACGCAATATTGGGTTTATGTGGCATCTGCCATGTGGATGTTTACGTGTACATGCATATCAGCTTTGGACAAGCACAGCCTTTTTTTTACTTCAGGACTTCTTATTTGATGTGATGACGACCTTTAATAAGATATATTTTGATATGGTTTGTTGATTGGGAAAATGTGTTGGCCTGAGATAAGACATTCATAGCTTGCCAGTTCAATTTCATGGCATTTTTGAATATTGTTTTGCACACATAAAAACAAATACGGCAGATTTAATAGCAGATAAACTGTATTATTTGTTTCTCCTACCTTTAACAGTTTTAATAAATGATAACTATCAGTGATTCATTTCTTTGTAATAAAATCGTGATGAAGATTTGACCTTATTCCTGAAGCTACGGAGCTATGAGTGTGCAGTTACTCCTTCCATCTCCAAGTTTGCCAGCACCTGATCAATACTGCTATTGTGTTTGGCTACTACAATATTCAGAGCATTTCGAAGTAACCGCAGCATTGATCGGCAGGTGACAGGTTTTTTATTCAGTCTGCAAGTGTTATTACAGTCAGGGAAGTTACCATGACAACATTTTATGATGTCACACTAACAATACATTGATCTCATTTGTTGCTTTTGTGTGAATGAGGGATGAAGAGAGGGAGTAATAGAGAGAGAAGTCAAAGTTTCTAAAATCTAAAAGAGATTGGCAGAGATTTTCTTTTCTTCCCAGAAGCTCACCGTACACTGCGACATAAACATCTTAACATCATGTTCACAACAGCTGTTCCAAGATCAGATGTAAAGTATCCAGCTTCCCTGTCAGCTCGGACCTTGTCAAATAGTTTATCTGATGTTCCTTTGACTTTAACGCATTTCGCAAAAGGACTTTCTCATAAAGTCACATTATGCAGAAATCCTGCTTCTGCTCTCTAGATTACAGATTAGCTTTATCAGTTTCCAAAGGACAGTTGAAACCAGCCATGATAACACGATGAATGGCCCTAAGAGAGGGGGTGTTTTGTCTGTGCTTCAGGAATTAAAAACATACCAAACACCATGACGGGCTTTACTCTGGATTTAAAATATGTGCCTTTTGAGTTTCAGAAATATCGATTTGTACCTAATTAAAAGTATAAGAATAACAACATATCATTTTAGGTACATTCAAAATCAGTACAGAAATATCATCTCCAAAGGGCCACAAGCTAAATCTAGGAGATTGGCAATGGGAGAGAATATTAGATAGTGTTTTCGTTTGTTTGTTTAAATCAATTAAATGAATCTTAGAAGTATGAAGGAAGATAATCACTGTTTAGTAAAACTGATAATAATAACTCACAGACATCATGTCTTAACGTCATTCTCCCCCCTGCCTTCACTGTGTCTCTCCAAGCTGTCACTACCAAATATAGCTAACATGCTATTAAACAAATGCATGCATCTATTATGCAAGAGCTAAAACTGCAACTAAACCAGTAACTTCAGCCCTCAGGTAAATGTAATGGATTACAACATACACTATTTCCCTGTGTAGTGGTGAATGTGGTGGATTAGAAGTAGCAATAGGCAGAAACTTGAAATATTTAAGGTAAGTAAAACCATTTGAATTGAAAAGGAAAGCTCCTTAGTTAATTCTACTTAAAAATATGTTTCTACCTTATCTATATGATGCTATTCTATACAGTATACTGTTTTACGAAAACGTAGCAGCTTTGATTCTTTGATCTGTGGAGTACTACTCGCTCCCAGAAAGGTGGAGGGTTTCCAGGGAAAGGTGAGGTGTCTGAAGCTGGGGACAATCCATCATTATGACCATAGTTGCTCACAGGACAGCAGAGGAAGAACAGAGTCTGATTGATAGCAGGGGATATGAGCTTGTGAAGCACAGCGAGTGAGTCATGGCCATACCCCTGTGTCATTTATTACCGGGACTCAGCACTTTTCACTCCATTTAATGAAGGTGGAATTTGAGCACAAAACCCATAAGGGGACTAGCATGTTCGCCATTTACACATCAGCTCTCGGTTGATAATAAAAACAATTTTAAGCCTATTCTTTGATTTTTGAAATGTTTAACCAGCTACACTGCTGATGCTGTACCACTTATAACTCTCCAAGAAAAAAAAAGAGAAAAAAAGTGAACAAGTAATCGCTTATGAGGGAAACAGTTGGCATTCGTTTTTCATGTTTATCCTCACTTCTCTTTAAACAGTCACAGAATCACCTCTACGTCAGAAAGCCCTTGTCGCTGTAAGCATTGCTTCCTCTCAGAGTCACCTGCTCCACATCTTGATAATTACAGTGTTTCTCCATTGGGTCAGTAAGCCTTGCTGTTTTGCTTTCTCTCTTTGTCGCCGACTGAGTCATCTCGTCTAAATGTCAACCAGCAGAGCTGTCAGGCGAGCGCGTGGAAACGGCCCCCAAGATTGATCTGATGTGTTCAGCTCTATGGCTAATGACCCCGGCTGTGGCTTCTCCATACTCGGACCAAACAAAGCACCTGTTACTGGGTTACAGGGCAACATAGATAACACTCCAAGGGACATGAGTGACAGGTATAGGGGAGATTAGAGCAGATTGCAATAGCCTGTCTTTTGGAAGTGTTGTACAGAAAGAGCAATAACTGTTAGACTTTCCCGAAGATGTCTGCAGAATCTTTAATCCAACTCTGTGTGATCCTCAGACGAGGCTATTCTGGGAATTATGTTGACTGTATAATGTCTCTCTGGCAGATATGTCTCTCCTGTGTCTTGTTCCTCCAGCTTTTCCGCTGCTGTTCGTTCTTATCCTATTACTTTTGGCCATGTGGAATTAAATGCTGGCAGTGATTGGGCCATTATTTTCTCAGCTAGAAATCCCCGCTGTGACCACACATTATTCCAGTAGAGCCGCAGAGTAGAGTAAAGACTTGTCGTTATATTTGAGCTGAGTTTGTTTCCGTTAACTTCTCTAGAAAAACGTTTTTAACAAAACACTTAGAAGCTGCATTTATGTCATATTAAAATGATGGTGTGAAGGTTTTATGGAGATTTATTGGCTGAAACTGGATTTTTATTTTTCATCTGTTTTCAAAAGTGTATAACCACCTGTCCATAGTGCCAGAAGCCGCTGCCAGAGAAAATAAAACATGAGCTATAGTTTTGTCTGGTTGCCCAGGGGGTGAGTTATAGTCCAAGGTAACTTATACTCTATAAGTATAAGCAGCATCAGCATTTCACACTAAGAAGCCATGTTTTGGAAAAATCCATCCCAATTCTCCATGAAATGATCCTCTCTGATTCCTCTCCTTTTGTTTTTCTGTCTCGATGATGTTGTTTTTGTAAATGCATCCATTTGGTCCTTTCAGAATGCTGATGCCAGCTATGACTTCAGCAGCAATGACCCGTTCCCATTTCCCCGGTACACAGACGACTGGTTCAACAGGTAAAGCTCACCCAGCCGACCCCTATCCATATACACACATAGGCAGAGTGTTTTCATGTGCACACTCACACGCTCTCCCTGGAGTCTGGTAGCTCTGCTATATTGATTTTCTCTTCACATAGTTCCATTAAGGCATAATGGTGCAGCATAAACAGAGCTGCGGTCCGGCACAACACAATAGAAAACATAATATCTATTTTTACCCGCTGACTTGGAGGAGATAAGCTAGATAAAGGACAACTAGGACACGTCTAGTCTCTTCTCAGTGTTCACATTGACCTTCTGTCTGATAGTGTCTTATCTGCCTAGAATTTCCCAATCACACCGGTGATCCACTGCCACGGCAACACATGTCGGAGAGAGGAACAAAGAGGAATATATTCTTTCTCCGCCTCTCCTTCTCCACCATGCCTCCATCTGCTCACATGTATCTATATATGTGTGTGTGTGTGTATGTGTATGTGTGTGTGTGTGTGTGTGTGTGTGTGTGTGTGTGTGTGTGTGTGTGTGTGTGTGTGTGTGTATCTGTGTGGGAGTGAGAAGGAAGTATTTGGGTTTGCCAGTGTAGCAGTTGCTGACTGTCGGGGCACAACTCGCTGGCTAATCAGCTGGTTGTTATAAATAGCTGCCTGTCTGTAGCAAAGCATGCTGGGAGAGAGGGGTTGACTCTCTGCAGTGTCCCTGTAGGGAGCGGAAGGATGGAGAGATAGGCACATCACATGGTGCACACAAAACACTGATATGTGCAAACATATTCATTCGGACTCGGATGAATGTTCGATAAGGGGAAGTCTAAATCTCATTGCCTCTCTATGAGCCAACGTTCTTCAAATCACAGTATTTTCATGATTATTTGATTTGATTTATGGCTGCAGAAAATGCTAAACCTCACTTTTTCAGACTGGTTGTAAGTCAACAAAACTAGAAGTTGCATATTTTCCAAGAAATCTCATCTCAATTTAAACCACAGTTTATCATTTGTAAATTCATGCAAATTCATGCAGAACCTATATTAAAGTATATTCTCTGCTTTTTGCTCTCATCAGTCACGGCACACGATGTGCTGGAGAGGTCTCTGCTGCAGCCAACAATAACATCTGCGGCGTGGGAGTCGCCTACAACTCGAAGGTGGCAGGTGTGTATCATATTCAAGCTGCAGTTTGGACGGTGAGAGGAATGACAATGAGCAGTTTGCACTGATAGAACATAACATTTCTCTATAATGGTACGATGGAGGGATCAAAGGTATGATGATGGTGCTTTGCTGTGTACGCATCATGTATTATATATGTTACTGTGGAAGAACATTGTTTGGCATTGGAGCACATTCAAACCGTTTACCTCCTCATAGCATTACTGCAAATGACTGCAGAGGTCAGTTGGAGTCCTCATAGCAACAAGACAACAACATTAAGCTCTATGTTTTTGTTTTGTATGGATCTTCCTTGGGAGTAACAGTAAAAATAAGTAAAGACAGTAAAAAGAGGACGAGTATTGACTGCTTGATTTGTGTGCTTCAATAAAGCAGACATCAATCTTTTGCTATCGTTAAAGGCTTTGATGTTGTTGTATTGTGCTGACGGTATATATTCGGAACCTATCCAGCTGTGAAAGGTTTTAATGAAATGTAGATAACCCCTTTATAGCTACCTTACCTTTCTTGGAGGATTAGCAATATATCAAACCGCAAGTTGCCATCATTTTGCTATCAGATTCAAATGGAGAAATTGCTCTTTCAGGTATCAGGATGTTGGACCAGCCCTTTATGACTGACATCATTGAGGCGTCATCAATCAGCCACATGCCCCAGGTGATTGACATCTACAGCGCCAGCTGGGGACCAACCGATGACGGGAAGACGGTGGACGGACCCCGAGAGCTCACGCTGCAGGCTATGGCTGACGGAGTTAACAAGGTGAGGCTACGTCATACCCGCTGTGCAGAGGGTTATATAATAATGTGCCAAAAAGGAAGGGTGTAAATTGTATGAATCTTTTCCAATTGGATCTATTCGCCGTCTACAAAGTCTGCTTAATTAGCTGGCATTCATTATTTGCCATTGTTATGTCCTTAAACCCAATTGCCATGACGGTAAAGCTCCTCACTACTGATACGAAGATAAAAAAGGTCTTTGTTGCTTTCCTTCGAGCTTACCCAGATTCATTTAGAGCAGGGGTGTCAAACTAAATGTCATTGTGAGCCACATTAGCATTATGGTTGCACTCAAAGGGCCGGTTGTAACTTTAAGACTATATAAATGTACATATATAAATATATAATATTAAATATTGCATTAAACGACATGATTGGCTCTGCATTGGATTATTATCAGTTCTGGTAATAACTTCATAAATAACTACGTCTGAAAGCAGAAGTATAGGGCGAATAATAGAAAGCAAATATTAAACAATTACACCAATTGTATTGTATATACATTATATTCTTTGCAAGCTCTTCCGGGCCACATACAATGAGGTCGGGGGCCTTGAGTTTGACACCCCTGATTTAGAGAATAGGGATGCATTTGGTAGTCAATCCAATACAGCATCCCTAATGTGTTACACTACTCCTTACTCTACAAGAATATGTTTCTCATTAATAACCCATTGCCCGCTCCAAAAGGAAAAGTCAGAACGTATTTACAGGGTTGATGGAACTGTTCATGCTGGTCTTGCTCAAGGACACTCCAGCAAGGTGATACAGGGGCTTAACGTAGGCCCTTTGGTTGAAGAGGAGTCTTCTTTCACACCCACACCACACAGAGCTGCCATGCTAACATTGCTATTGCCAATTTCCTGCTTGATTAGTCATCATGCACTGTGTTGCAGGCAGGTGTGCGTTGTGTTGAAATGACCGCATCTCAGGCAGGCTAGCTGAGTGGGAGCCAAGCTAACTGTAAACTCTGATCAACACAACTAATCAAGCATCTCACATTCTAATGATGACTTACATGAATGATGGATACTGTGCAAAAAATAAAAGATTTAAAATGAATAAGCACATCCTGCTATATAAACAGACAGAGTGGCTTCAAGTCTGCATCATAAACATAACTGTGTGGTTTTGCAAATTGCCAACAATAATGGAAATAAATGAAATAGAATGACGAGCAAAATTAAAGCACTTTATTTTTGATTGTGTAGAACACAGAAGGCCTGAAGCTCTAACGTGAGCTCAACGATGCTCAAACTTGTCTTTGCTATTCAAATGGGGAGCTTCATAAATAAGCATAGTGAAGGGAAGGACATGGCACTCTTCCTCCACTTGATCTTTTGTTCTGTAGAGAAACGGTCGGCCTTTTGTAGAAACAGGTGCAGCATTAGGTGAAGAGGATGCTCTCGGCGTTGAGCCACAGTTGTATCATGTTTCAAGGCACTATCAGCAACAAAAATGGCATTTTACTGTGTTCAAATCTACAAAAGCTATTTATTGCAAAAAGGAGTTACAGAAAATATACACATGTTTGTATTTGTTTAATGCCTTGGGTACTTTACAAAGACATAACAGCTCTGATATGCTCAGAATGCTGCAACAACCAAGAGATGAACTTAACTATTAGATAGGACCGAATGTGTGTCCCTATTTGTTTACAGTTATTGAGAATGATTTAAAGATTTAACTGACAACTTTTAAGGGTTTACGTCACCAGGTTTTTGCCGTCAGCTATGAAATGACCTGAGCAAATCAAGTTCATTTAAAATCAGTATCCATGTCTTCTTTAATTCTACAAATGTATAATAACCCTTGTCTTTTTCCTTTGTTATACACATTAATATTACCGATGTAATTATTGCATGATTGTATTGTATGGAGCAGCTGTTCTTTTTTCAGTGTCCTTTTAAATTTCCCAAGGTCTCTCCCTCTTCCACACGAATCAAACCCCCCCCCCCAAAAAAAAAGAAAATAAAGGCTTCCACCCACAACCTGTAACTGAGTCTGATTGGATTTTAGAGAGTCATTGTATGTAGGCCCACATATTAAGCATCTTAAAGTCTATGAGAGGCGTGTGGCGTAGTGGGTTATCCGTAGGTGTTCGGACCAGGGGGTCACAGACCCCAAAACCAAACCCCACTGCAGTCAGCATTGCCGTTGTGTCCCTGAGCAAGACACTTCACCCCAAATTGCTCCTGTGGGGATTGTCCACAGTATTGAGTATGTAAGTCGCTTTGGATAAAAGCGTAACAAGTAACATGTAATGTAATGAGAGCAGCCAATGACGTGACTGAAGAAATATATATATTTTTTTGCTTCGTAAGTATGAGTAAGGATTTGATTGATTGATTGATTGATTGATAGTTTCCCAAATTATATGTCTTTTTATATAATATATAATATAACATGTTTGAAGTGGCTGTATCTGTCCTAGTTGTGTTATTCTAATTTGGTCTCTGATCATTTGCATAATTGTTAACAGGCAAATACTGATACATACCCAATAGTTATCTTTACCCATGTCCAACTAGTATTAAGCTTTGGGATGATGATCATGTGGTTCTAGGGGCGCGGAGGAAAAGGCAGCATCTATGTGTGGGCATCGGGAGATGGTGGTAGCTATGACGACTGCAACTGTGACGGTTACGCCTCCAGCATGTGGACAATCTCCATCAACTCAGCCATCAATGACGGACGCACCGCCCTGTACGATGAGAGCTGCTCCTCCACCCTGGCATCCACGTTCAGCAACGGACGCAAGAGGAACCCAGAGGCCGGCGTCGTGAGTGTGCCTTTCTTTAAGCAGATAAATGTTTGAGTAATCTATTTAAAGTTTATCAAAGACTTCTGATATTCAATGGCCCCAGAAGTTGACTTTTTCATTGGGTACGTGCACTCTTAGCATTTAAAGACGACTCAATGCTCTGTAACCTGTTATGTCTCTCAAAGATAGACTGGACTGTAAATAGCTCCTTTTCAGTTGGCCAACAAGTGCTGTATGCTTGGCCTTTTGGGAGATTGGATGAGACAAGGTATAAAGCTGAAGAAGCTGTTATTGCTGTCTGCTTTTGAAAAATAGAGGTTCAGATGGAGTAATAGCTTTTTCTGTAATTACATTTCTGGACGTCTAGATGCATCATTTTGCTGTAGCTGCTCAGAGCAGCTGGCATACTGTGTTGATCAGGGCAATCAGGTCGTAGCAGATGCTTCATGAGAAGGAACATGATTTTAAAGGCTCCCTTTTATGAGGTTATTAGGTTTGCTTAAAGTGTTTTTTTTCTGTTGAAGACAAGTAACAAATCAATCAGAAGAGAGATCAAAGTAAATTGAATGACTGACCTTAGCATACACAATCATCTGTAACTTCAACATATAGCTATTTGACTGTTAAGTTTAATTGTAGAAGGAATGGATGGGAGTATACTATCTCTGAAAAGAGAGGCAAATAATGCAAGACAGGTTCTGCCTACTTCTTTGTATTCAGAAAATATCCGTTGACCTTGAAGGACCGTGTCAGGAAAAGGAATGCTCTCGTCGCATGCACCCATCGAGATTAAAGACCAACACTCCATAGCATACCGATGTAAAAAAAAACTATTTCCCAGTGTACAAAAGCAGCAGTGTTTGTGTTTGTGATTATGCAAATCACCTTTGGCTGTTGACAGAGCCACAGATCTTCCCTAGGGTTTCCCTTCTAATTCCAGTCAATCTGTTATCATTTCTAATTAAGCACCAAATTAAATAATCAAATGCTTATTCAGTAAATACAAGCATGACTCGTCTGCTGATGAGTGTATATAACAGTTCAGCCAAGTACACTGCACTTTTGTTTATCTTTTTCAAAATTGTTTCCAAAACGTATAAATAAATAAAGCCAGAGGATTATATCGATTTAGCACAAGTCCGTAGAATGAAAATGCTTTCTGGGAACATTTTCATTGAATGTCTGAGATAGTAGCTTAGAGATTGCATGAACATAAGGGGGAGGGGAGGGGGTTCAGAAAAGACGGAGTGTTGTGTATGTTCTTCTCATTTGCCGGAGCGTGAAGGGGAGAGCCGGTAGTGACTAACAATACTGTGATTGGGTTATTTCAGGCCACCACAGACCTGTATGGAAACTGCACGCTGCGTCACTCCGGGACATCAGCAGCAGCTCCAGAGGCCGCCGGTGTCTTTGCTCTGGCTATTGAGGCGAAGTATGTACTACAAACATCTTTTATACTATTTGTGATTAATGACATTAATACATCCCATGTTTGATCCCTGTATGCTGGAACATAAATGTCACAATGACATGCTTTAAACCATAAGATGTAGATGTGAGATATAACAGGACAATGTTATATGCTACTCCTTCAGGAACTGCTTGTGTTTTTGAGGTTCAACCTTGAGCTTTAATACCGCACTGATGTATCTGACTTCCTCTGTCAATCTCCACTCTCAGATCCTTTATTCTCTCCGTATCTCTGAACTCCTTAAAAGCATGAATCAGTTCTTCACATCACTTGCTTATTCATCACAACCATCAACTAAAATGAAAAGAAAAACAGCACTTATTGTGTTGCCCACAAAGTACATACTTGTGCCAAGGACACACATCATCATTCGTGCACTGCTCTTTATGTCTGAGTACGAGGCTAGAAAAATAGAGTTGAAATACTGTTACGCTGGGCTCAGCGTTTACAGTATGTTTTATTCATTACTAGCTCTGTAGCAGAGAGACTGGAATGATAAAACACATTGCAGTACTTGGAAACTGTATGTACTAGACTAAATGGTGAATCAAAGCTTCTTTTATTGATGTGTGTCATTAGTGCCATTATAACACTGTTTTACAAGTGGGAGTTGATGTTATAATCCTTGTGAATTCAGTCTAGATTGTTCCTTGTGGATAACAAAATAATTAAAAATATATGCCAACAAGTAAACCCACCCACACCTAATCAAACGAATATGACAAATCTAAAACCTGGAGAATTAGTGCTTCACAAATCCCAGAGGAGAGCCTTTCCTTTCTCTCAGACACTTCATTTCTCACATTACAGGCTGACTACATTCTGCTGCCATTAACTGACACCAGTTAGGGGAGTTGAGCAAAGAAACCCTGTTTGCTCTGCACACAGAATAATGATGTTGCTGTTGGGAGGAGCGGATGCTCACCCTGTCCGATGGCAAATAACACACAAGGCTGTTAGGACGACTGCACGGCCTTTTTACTGCCCAAGCACACTTGAACCAACGGCAGGAGTCAGTGAGTCAGCCAGAACAAAGCTGTCACTACACACAGCCAGATAATGGAGGGAGACACAGACAAAGGCCACCATCTGCTTACAGTACATACACTAGGAAGTTTACATAACTGAAAGCATGGACAAAATGCAAAGCCATTAAATATAAATGTGTTAAATTATTTCATTTTATATATACTAGTTATTTTTTTACATTTTCTTCTCTTCTCCATTACTAAGTCCTTCCTTCATCCCCCTGCCTCCGTCTTTGGCACATTGATGACTGTTTTTTCCCCCCGCCTTAGCCCTGACCTGACATGGAGAGACATGCAGCATCTGTCAGTCCTGACCTCCAAGAGGAACCAGCTCCATGACGAGGTCCACCAGTGGAGGAGGAACGGCGTCGGTCTGGAGTTCAACCACCTGTTTGGCTACGGTGTTCTGGACGCTGGGGGCATGGTGAAAATGTCCAAGGAATGGAAGACTGTGCCTGAGCGTTTCCACTGTATAGCCGGATCCATTCAGGATGTCCAGTAAGTCACATTACTACTCTTTTATTCTAAATGCTATGACACAACTACCATTTGCACACAGTTTACTCTAGACTTTCCAACTCAGTTCGACACAACATTGAAGGGAAAACACTACTGAGCAAAAGAGACACACTCATCTAATTACTGAGTAATTCAATATAACATCTGCCATGGGAGAGTCCACTTCATAACCCAGTCATATTTAGATTAGCTGCTCAGTCTGTTAATGGTCCTGTAGATTTATAATGACATAGACTGATGTCCTGACATCCGATTGGATAATGACTGCATTTCTCTTTTACTCTCACAGTTCATCGTAAACACCATCCCATACATGTAAATGGTGTCATCTTAAATTTGATTTAAGGGAAAATTAAGGATTCTTTCAGTTTAAAAAAAAAAAAAAAAGAATTATTTTCAAATCCCCTTTGAGAGTCCTCCTATTGCCCAACAGAAGTGTAATTCATGAGCGATAAAACACAGTTGGTCTGGTGTGTCCAGTAACTTATAGTGACTTATCTTTACTCATGTTACCAAATTGTATTGCTGTTCGATGTAAGTCAGTTAGTAGTACTGTATAAACCCTTTCTAAAGTGTTACTGTAGTTAAGCACATTAGCTTAACGCTAAACATTATAGTAGCATAGCATTAGCACTTTTAGGGGAGACTATGTCCTTTATATTGGTTTTGAACTATTATTAGATTGCATTTGCGATACGAGTAAAGTTTTCTTTGTTAAAGACCATCTGGACTCTGCCTTGGAGGAGATCCTCAGACACATTGAGCAGCATCTTCCCTTGTGTCACCCATCTTCTTCCCCGCATCTTCTCTATCCTACCTCCAGCCTCCTTCCTTGTCTTTTTCCTCTCTACCCTCTCTCCCTCTGCTACCCTTCCATTGCTCATGTCTTTGATTTCTCTTGTGTGTGAAGCCTGGTGTTTTCCTGTGGCTAGCCCTCTTATTAGTTCTAAATAAAGCACCACAAATGTCCCAGCGTGACGTGTCCTGGAAATACTGTCAATTACACTGAATGGCAAGTGGGATTCCAGGTGGAGTTGCTCATGTGTGAACCCTAACACTGAACTTTCATTGTGAAAGTGTCAATGTGTGTGTGAAGATAAAAAAACCGACTGAATACGTTTCGCCTGTGCATTTTAGTGCCACCATCAACACCTCCGATTTCTTATTTTAGCCTCTAATCAGTGCTCCACAGATGAGGCAGTCACGACAAAATGGTGTGAAAGTGTGCATGTGTGTAAAAAAGAAAATGCCTCCCTTAAGGGTAGTGCCAGATAAAAATGGAAAATCCCTTAAGTGTTATGTGGCTTACATCGTGAGGACAACTCATGCAAATGGTTGGGCTTGTCCTTTCATGCAGAAGATGTGCCTTTATCCGTCCCATTATCAGGTCTTAGCTCATAAACAGACAAACTGATCATAGAGGTATACGTAGGAGAGAGATATTGGTCTCTTTTTTTAATTTGTTTTAATCAGTTCACTGTTTTTCCGCAGTACGACAGGGATAATGCTGTCTCTATTGGAGGATATGTAATTACAACAAGCCCACCTCTGGTGACAGTGTATCGCCAGAGAAAGAAAATAAACACCAACATGCCTGCAAAGTCTCTTAGCATTGATCTGCTCTGCCAGACTGTGGCTCACTTAGCTGGAGGTGAACTTCTCATTATCAGTGGAGCTGGCATGCAGGGTCCCACTGAGCGGTGGGGTTGTTTTTAATCTGCACCGGTCTTACCCTTCAGAGGCATCTGTCTCTGCTCTCTGACCGACCGCTGTAATTACTCATGACACATTATCTGATGGGCACTGTGCCCCTGCTGCGCACAGAATCATTCAGGGGTCAAAAGTGAGATGTTAACATATTCTCTGCTGGATTTAGTTTTACAAAATCTTACATTTTAATAAACTAATAATAATAATTAAACCAGAGAGTATTGTTGATTGGATCACAGAAGCCATGATGCTAGTTGGGTATTAAAATGGCCAATTCCCCATCCCTACCCCTAACTTCCAGAGCACTTTCCCCGACCACACCCATATTACAAACAAGCATTCATTTTGATCAACAAGTGCAATCCTACACCGACCCACACGCTGTTGGTAACAAACAGTCATGGCAGTAAATTGCTAGTTTGTAAAATAAATCTAAGGCTGTATTTTTATACTTTCTTTTAAACTACAACCTATTATGTCAATAGAAAAAACTGTATTTGATAATTACAAACGTCTCAATATGAATTCCAGGGCGTAACTTACTGTGAAACACCCCACTGTGAATTGTTCTGTTTTTCTGGGCTAGTAATTTGCTTCACACACCTCTCTGTGCTCAGCATAGTGCTCTATTAATCATTTTTCAAACTGAGTGTTGTTCCACACATCGCTCTCAGTCTCTGTTTCTTGTCTTCCTGTGGCGTGGTTCCAGCCTTTAATAATGTTATTAAGCCTCCTCATAGCCTTTGGCCAACACCCCTGCCCTGCTGGGTTCTCACTCTTTCCTTCCATCATCCAAAGAGATGAGAACAGCAGTATGTCCCCCCGACCACAAAGCAATAACAATACCTGCCTGCTTTTACGATCTCCTCTGAACAAATCCGTCGTGACAAAAAGAAAAAGGATCTCTTCGTGCTCTGAAAAGCAGACAGAATTCACAGGCGGTCCAGTGCATGACATGCTGTACATTTTGTTTATTGGCAATATGCCTTAGTTGTCTATATAATAACAACTTTTCTATAAAACAATTGTAAAAATCCAGAAGCAGTGAGATTTAATCGCATATATTTGCAGCTTTTGCTCATGCTACAATGATTGCACAGAACTGAAACTTCCCTCTTTTCTTTTTGAACTCAAACCATAATAGACCTTTGAACAGCAAGTGTTAAAATGCACGTGAAAACAGGCATCTAGAACATATGTGAGAAATGGGTGGCACCAAATACAATGGATGATAAATGTATTATAGGCCAGAGTATTTTCTTCCAACCATTACAGATAAAGGATTGGGTAAAGTAAGCAGACGAAAGACTCTGCTTTTGTGTGACGAACAGAGTCTTGACTCTCCGTCAAGGTGGGGTGGTTCCATATGAAAACTAGGTCAAGTACTTTGTTAACTACAACATTTAAAGGAGAGCAGGGAAAGGTGTGAGTAAATGTAAACATTAAAATGCATTTCATTCTTAACTCTTTTGACTCGTTCCCTGACTTTTTTGTTTTTGTTTTGATTTCTTTATTAAGGAGTGCAGATTTAACAGACAATACACTTGTTTTCACATTTCCTGGTTTTGGTTTTCTTAATACAGGAAATAGCGCGTTCCCTGACTTTTTACTCATTTTAATCACTGATATTTGATTTTTTTCCTCAGCTTCTCAGCTTCACGGTTTAACTTCTTCAACCTCTTTCTCCTTTCTCCAGTAAAGTCCAGTCTGGCAACAAAGTGTTGCTGACCATCAACACCGACGCCTGTCAGGGGAAGGACAACTTTGTCCGCTACCTGGAGCACGTTCAAGCGGTGGTCACGGTCAACGCCAGCCGCCGCGGCGACCTCACCATCAACATGACCTCCCCCATGGCCACAAAGTCTCTTCTGCTGAGCAGAAGGCCCCGTGACGACGACGCCAAGGTGGGCTTCGACAAATGGCCCTTCATGACCTCCCACGCCTGGGGCGAAGACCCCCGCGGGACCTGGGTCATGGAGGTGGGATTTCAGGGCGATGAACCCCAGCGCGGAGCCCTGAAGGAGTGGACTCTCATGCTGCACGGAACACAAAGTGCCCCTTACATAGACCAGATAGTACGTGATTATCAGTCCAAACTCGCTATGTCCAAAAAGGAGGAGCTGGAGGAGGAGCTGGATGAGGCTGTAGAGAGAAGTCTGAAGAGCTTGCTGAGTAAAAACAACTGAATTGCCGTCTGCATGTTGCCAAATTTATCAATTTCTCTTATTCTTATCCCTCTCTGCAATCTCGCTCGGTCATTCTCCAAATCTCCTTAGTTCTCCCGCTCTTCATCCCCCCCGTACTCTACCTCTCTCCCCCTCCTCAATCTGCTTTTTGTTATCAAGTGTTTCAATTAGCCCCCATCTTTTAATGAATGTTTCATGTAATCCAATCATGATAAAAGTGTTATTAAACTGTTCTAGAGAAAGCAAACCATATCACCTGGATTTTTACACTCTACAGAATTGTACATAGACCAAATAATAACCACTCTTTAATGCTCTTGCTTTAACTGCCCTGCACCTCTCCTCTGCCAACTGTTGTACAGGTTGTGACTGTAAATGATTTTCTGTGTCATTCTACTTAAAGTTTAATATCTTGCAAACAGAGCAGTGATACTTCTTTCAGTTTATATTTTTATGTGACATACACTGTTTATATAAACAAGAATAATATTATGTGATAAAATCTGCAGCCTGTGGTCCTTAGTTCATATTTCATAATCTTTGACGTATGCTATAATAAATCTATTCAGCTGTTTATTAAAGCATGTGAGTGATTTGCAACACAAAACCGAACACAATGAGAAAGAGTAGCAGGTCATTTGTTGTCATATCAAGGGCCAACAATTTGAAAGGGTAAAACCAAGAATTTGATCACAAAATCATAGGCTACTCAAGATAAAAAAGAGCTTACATGTACGGTACATTCCTAAAGAAGTATTCCCCATTCAAAGTAGGCTTACTTTAAAAAAAAAAAAAAAGTTGGCTGTTAAAAAATGTAATCCGAGTTTACACAACTGCGTTACATGTTTTTTAAGAGCAAGTGTCAAAAAAGGCCAACACATTCATCGAACAACATCACAGACCTTGGTCATCACAACCAACTCAACCAGACATAGTTTAGAAAACTAAACAGCAAAGACAGCTATTTAGACCGCGGCGGGTGAAAGCGACAATATTTCACATACATTATAAAACATCACCGACAGAGACCACCACAAACACTGCGCAGTATACAATAGTGCACACGCAAGCCATAGTTAGTAGGAAAGAGTTGTTGTTAACGCCCCCTCTTTGAAGCAAAGTGATTAGCATAATAAAAGGTGTGGTTGAACTCACCTGTTTTGGCGTAAAGACGGCATTTTTTTAGTGTTGTGCTCCGAGAAATCTTCCTTATGTTGCTCCAGGTTTAACTTGTCTTTTCATTGTAACGCATATAAAAAAATATATTGTTTTAACAGAAAATAGTATAGTAAATGAGGCTTTGTAAAGTAGTTGACGCTATTTAATATCACAAAGACCAGAACGGCCTTATAAACCCAGGGTAACATTTCCACGGTAAGTTAACATTTATGATTTTAGCAAAGCATGTTAACTACAGACAGAATGCACCTGTTGGCGACGCAGTATCGCAGGTGTGTTTGATTTGGTTCACTTTGCATTGAATCAGTGATTCATTAAGGTAGCGACAACCTTTGCCACTATGCCCGGACCACAGTCATGTTAACCATAACGATGCAATAGCTCATTGTATAGTATCGTTATACACTTTCGCAGGCCACTTCTTTCACTAAATCCTTGCCCCGCTTCCCGCGGAGACTTGCACCCCCTGACATCCGGCCAGTAAAGTAAACACATTTACCGTTTATCTGTTCCAGAGTCAGCTGAGTGCAGCGGGTCACTGCTGCCCTCGTGTGGTTGCAGCTGTTAATTTGGCCAATATTTTTCACATGATTATTGTCATGTTGCTTTTGTGCTTACTCAGTAACCAATGTGACTTAAATGAAGGAAAGTATCTCATAATATATAATACAATTATCGAATTTTAAAGAAATAAAAAAAAAAAACAAGTTAAATAATACAGTGAAGAGAGTAGCACCTCTGATGTTTTATTTCCATTCACCATGTGTATTCTCTTTGGGCTTTAAGACCTTTATAGGCTACTTAGCTTAATTAGTTCAAATACGTCTTATCTTCTCTGACCCCCCATACTCGTTCTTCATAACAAATTATCTTTGTGTTTCCCTTTTTCTGGAGGAATACTGGTTCATACTAAATGCATGGGGGACATTGTGAACTACTGAAAGTCAAATAAAAACATGAATGAGTTTCCTTTGGGTTATGCTGCACTGATAAAAAAAGTCAGGGGGTGAAGGATCCTGACATCAACATATGTGAATGGGTTCATTAATAGAAAACAAGTAGTGAATATGTGTGTTTAGTGTGTGAAAGCAGAACACAATATTAATCAACACGGTATCAATTGAAATTTGATTCTTTATTTATGATTCAATATATCAAAGCAAGTTAATTCACAGCAAAATAGTGCTGAGGTCAGGCAGTGGCATCCAATTGTAAAAATCTTCTCAAAGGGGAAAATTGGAGTTCTAAGACAGAGTTCAGAGGGGTGGCACAACTTCTCCGTTTTTTATTAATTTTATAATTGTTTTATTGGTGACATGGAGCTTCTTTAAATTTAAAATAAATAAGTTTTCAGACAGTAAAGGACTTATAGCATGAGCATGGGTGTTAGTCGAACAACAACAGTAGTACTTATGAACCAGCAAAACCTATTCTGGACGCAAGACCAGAGACTGCAATCAAATGGAAGAGCATTGAATATCAGAGCAGGAATGTGTAGTTGGTCTTTAAACATGGTTGGTTTCCTTCAGAGACAAACATGGCCTTATTGCAGCAGTTTGAGGAACACTGGTATTAATCAGCATCGTGTTCTTGTTAGTTGACCTTAACCATGTGACCCTGGTGGAGTTGACAGACTCTTCGTGTCAGGTGAGAGGGTTTTCAGTACTTCTTCTTGCTGGACTTTTCGATCATGGTCTCCACCACCATGGAAGTCTCCTCGTAACCTTGAACCTTGCGGCCATTGGAGAACTTCTCCACAGACTCCACCACTTCCAACTTCTCGTAGCTCATGGCTTCTGGGGAATAGGTGCCAGAGCTGGAGCTGTTGCTGGCCCCACGAGGCGCAGGCTTTGGGGTGGGCCCATTGTCATCTCGGCTATTCTTGCCAGGATCGTCAGCTGGGGTTGGAGCCTTGGGGCCAAAGGGTGAAGGGATGGGGCTCGGATCTTTAGGGTTCGGATGAGGCTCTACATTCTTATGCTTACCTTTGCCTCCGTTGTCCTTACCTTTTCCCCCTCCTCCTTTGAAGTGAGGGTTGGGAGGTGGAGGGTTGGGAGGTGTAGGGTTGGGAGGTGTAGGGTTGGGAGGTGGAGGCTTGGGGTCAACTATGGGCTGAGGAGATGGAATTGGAGGTGAGGGTGAAGGAAAGGGTGTGATGGGTTCATAAGGCTCATAAGGGGGCATCGTACCATCTCTGATAGTGACGAAGATGTGTCCGCCTGATGGTGTTGAGGTGCAGAAGCATGGATCCGGGTAGCTGCCGTCGCCGGTGACAAGAACGTAACGCCCCTTGGTGTAGAAGTCAGCGATTGGCTCAGGCTTCTTGTACTTCCTCATTCTGTCTCTCACGATGTTACAAAGAGTATCAAAGGCCTTGCTGATCTGAGCTCCGTCTGGGACATCCTGTGGAGACACTCCGGTGAGAACAGGTCTCTCCTCTCTTCTCTTCACCCTCTCCTCCTTCTCTTCCATGGATGGGATCCCCTTTGTCTCCTCATCCGGTGCCTCTCCAGCGGCACCACCATCTCTTTCCTCCTGGCCACTGTCCATCACATCTTTCGGGTTCAGCTCTTTCTTCTTCAGGACCTTCTTGGCCATGATCTTCTGGCGGGGCTTGATGCTGGTGATATCTTGGATAGCCTGGGTGATATCTAGAAACCAATTAGGTCATCAGTCAGTTGTGAATGCAACACAGCAAAAATGTTCTGGGATGCCAAAGACAATAGCATCTATGTAAGGCTGAATCTTTAGGAGAGAGTGTGGTTATCTCTACTAATGGTGGCTGATTGTGTTTGCATTCAAAGGTGATGTCCTTACCTCTGCCCCTGCTTGATGCAGTGGGTGTGTGAGTGGAGCGGTAATTAGAGGTGAACAGGGTAATGGGGGTGCCAATTATTGCTGAGTTCAACCTGCAGGAAAGAAGGAGGTGAAATGTCATGTACGCAACAACATGTACGCAACAACAGCGTTGCTATGCAGAGAAATCTGGTGAGAAAATCAATCATTCATATGTTTAAAAAAGAGAAACAACAGGTAACTTTAAATAACTCTCATTCAGCTAATCTGCCATTACAAAACCTCTTTCTTTTGTTGTGTTAGAGCACTTGAGGTAAACATTTGTTGTCACCCAGTGCCATCTGCTGGCTGATTCTGCACTCTACATTTACATAGTTCCAACATGTACATAAACAAACCAAGAATTTACATTGTACCACTCAAATGATCCATTTTGTTATTTTAAAACTACAATATTTTAGAGTCAAAAGCTTTACACATTGCTGCTTTTACATAAAATAATGACTTGACAAGAGTTACAAGATGATTATCTTGTACCTGTTAGATGTCGGAAGGTCCATGAAACAGGATTTAGACTTTCATGTCTGGAGATAATATTTACATAACTAGAAATAATAAGATAATACCACCATTTCACAACTTTTTTGACACATAGTCAAACATTTGTGCTGGGGTTGTGCTCTCTGAATCTGGTCCCATGACCTTAAATTAAACAAAAACTATGTTCAGCATCCGTTTAATGAAGGAATTTTACAATAAATCTAAATGTATCATGATCATAATTTGATGAAGCATTTAGATTTGCCTTTATTACTCGGGGTCAAATTGACTGTTTATCAAAACATTTTTAAGCCTTTTTTGAAGTGCTATGTTTCTGTACATGCCATTCTCCAGTCCGGCCTTGCATGCCTGATGAAGCTTGTTTCATTGTATGAGAATCACTGGAGGTAGTGTACCTGTTATCTTCATTCTCGATGATCCTCTTGTATCTCTCCAGCTCATTCTCAAGGGAGGTCTGGTACATGGCCAGGTGGCGACATTCATTGGTGAACTTCTCGAGGGACCGCTCAGCTTCCTCGATCTCCTTGCGCAGAGAATCGATTTGATCGTTGTACATCTGGATCTCATTGTCATAACCCTCCTGTGTACCTTTGATGGTTTGCTCCAACACTGTAGTCTGAGAGAAGAAAAGAGGGGGAAATTACCGTAATTTTCGGACTATAAGGCGCACCTGAATATAAGCCGCAGCAGCGGCATACCACTCTCGGTTCCACTTTTACTTTTGCGCGCTACCTGTCTCAATCTTTTCCGGCCTCCAGCTTTTCCTGCTGGAACCCGCCGCTTAAAGGTGGGGGTCCGCGGAACGGCCAAAGAGCCCATAGAGTTAAAGGTGTTGGCCGTTAGTTGTAAAAATCCATAGATTAGCCGCACCGTTATATAAGCCGCAGCGTCGAAAAATAGGGAAAAAGGCGCGGCTTATAGTCCGAAAATTACGGTACTTGTTACTTGTTGCTAGGGACACTGCTATCGATATTGTGTTTCGCAACATGTTCTCTATCTATGGCACGTCTCTACTGGGAGATGTAGTTTTAAAAGACGTTTTCGTATTTCCCATAATAAGAAGTTGCCAGTATACTGTGTACATCCCTGGAGGTTTAGGGGATAGGAAACACACAAATTTAAAACATATAATTAATAAATGGGTGAAAATTGCTTGGGCCCATAATGGGCAGCATTAATATATATACCCACATGCCAGCTAAGGTCAGAAGAGCTTTATTTAACAGCTGGTCTTATGTTTGTGACCCCTCCTTTTGTTAATTGATAACATTACATTACATTAATTGATAAGCCTAAAACATGCACTTGTCAAGGTTCAGAGGCAAATTTTGCAAATATGGCAGTTGCCATCGATCATCTTAAGATAAGATATACTTGATTGATCCCAAGTTTGAAACATTTGCGTTACATCAGCATGTGTAACAGTTGTAAATATGCAGTGGTGTTTATTTGTAAATCATTTAGTATAATCACACAAATTCTGTGTTTTATATTTAATAATTCTGTGTTCTTTTTTTTTTGATTGTTCAATACCTGACAAGGCCGGAGATGAAATATCTATACATCCTATAAGAGTATAATACATATGTATAATATCAGTTAAAATAAGTGCTTCAACATAGTTAATGCTGGAGGTATGCACAAATATTGATAGATGTCTTGTAATGCACTATTGAGGAACCTGCGACCCAAGTTTTTCATTCATTGCATAACTACACCGTTTGTGAATATGTCAATAAACCTTAGAAAATCTTGAAATCTTGTTGAAAGGGATGTGGCATAAATAGTAATTATCAGTTTCAATTTCACATAGTTAGTAGTTATATCAAGTCTTGTATTTTAGATATTTTTATTTTATTACTTATTAGATACGCAGTAGAATACCGACGGTAATGTTAAGATGCATCTTTCTGTGACTTTTTGTAGGTTTATTGGTCGATCGCTTTATTGGTAGTATCATATTACTATAACAAAAATAATAATGATAAATATCTAATATCCGTCGTAATGCTCATTCATAATCCCGCAAGAGTGGCTCCCTTTTCTATTCAGTTCTCTGTGTTATCTGTTTTTTCATGGCTGTATTTCTTGTACCGTCATTACTTCCTGACGCGAGAACATCTCTGACTCATAAGAGATTTGTGAATCGATAAAGTATTAAGCTTTTGGTATGCTGCGGTGATTTGTGTGTCTTTAACGGCTGTTTAAATGACTTTTCTTAAATGGTTTTTTTTTAATTCACTCTTTGTTAGCTGTTTCTGTAGGGGTTATCGATTATTCTTTTATGTTGTGTAACTTGTTTAGATGGTGTTTCTTTTGCTACCTTCAGTCCATGTCTGTGTTGGTCCGCGCACGTATTAGTTTAACATCGTTCTAACTTGTGGCCTGGATAGCTTTGAGTTTTTTTTACTTGCTCTGTGTGCATTATCGCATTTTGACATACGTCATTGTCTGTGATACAATATCATATGATGGTATTTTTATTGTAAGATTTGTTATACGTTTTCTGTGATTATAATTTTATAGCAATTCCGTGGTGCTGTTGTTGTTTCGCTGAGCCATTTGCTTTAGGCAGCGGTTGAATGGCGTGTGGGGCGGGCGCGCTCCTGAGTTCTCATGGTTTGTCTAGACAGTCTTCTCTACTCCAGGTGCTCTTATAAAATTATGTGACCTACGCCAGCTCACTAGTATCCGATATAGTGCAGTCCGGAACCGTGTATTACACCAATGCCATTATGTGATGGACTTTCAAGAGATAAGAACTAGGTGATCACTCGGAATATTATGAGGATAGAGTTATATATATTTTTTTTAATAAATACGGTTTTTCGGTTCTATGTGTACAATGCACGAGATTGTGATGTGAGATGTGCAGACTTTGAATTGCACAGGGGAATCAATTAACGTATCTTTAGATGCGGATTT